>NW_027327465.1:300000-589761 GCF_047675955.1 Chlorocebus sabaeus
ACTGGACCAGACCGGCTCAAAACCAGTTATGACCAACTCAAACCGGACTCAAACTGGACCAGACCATCTCAAACTTGTGTTGACCGGCTCCAACCGGACTCAAAACCGGACCGGAGGGGCTCAAACCGGTTTTGACCAGCTCAAATCAGACCATACCAGCTCAACCAGATCAAACCGGACCAGACTGCTTAAAAGGGATCAAACCAGACCAGACCGGCTGAAAACCAGACCACATAGGCTCAAACCGGTTTTGACCGGCTCAAACCCGTCCAGAACAGATAAAATCGGACCAGACCGGTTCAAACTGGACTCAAACTGGACCATACCGGCTCAGACGGGTTTTCACCAGCTCAAAACAGACCATACCGGCTCAACTGGATCAAACTGGACCAGACCGGCTTAAACCTCATCAAACCGGACCAGATTGGCTGAAACCAGACCAGACAGGCTCAAACCGGTTTTGACCGGCTCAAACCCGACCAGACCGGCTAAAACCAGACCAGACCGGTTCAAACCGGACTCAAACCGGAGTAGACCAGCTCAAACCGATTTTGACCCGCTCAAATCGGACCAGAGCAACACAAACCAATTTTGACTGGTTCAAACCAGACTCAAACAGGACCAGATCAGCTCAAACCAGTTTTGACCAGCTCAAACCCAATCAGACCGGGTGACAGCGGATAAGACTGGCTGAAACCGGTTTTGACCGGCTCAAACCCAACTAGACCGGCTAAAACCGGACCAGACTGGCTCACATCAGTTTTGACCGGCTCAAACCGAACAAGACCGGCTCAACCGGATCAAACTGGACCAGACCGGCTTAAACCGGATCAAACCAGCCCAGATTGGCTCTTAGACTGTCTCAAACCGGTTTTGATCCGCTCAGTATGGACCAGAACGGCTCAAACCGGATTTGACTGGCTAAATACGGAACAGACCGTCTCAAACCGGACCCAAACTGGACCAGACCGGCTCAAACCGGTGTTGACCACCTCAAACCGGACTCAAACTGGACAAGACCAGCTCAAACCGGTGTTGACCAGCTCCAACCAGACTCAAACCAGAGCAGACCGGCTCAAACCGGATTTGACCGGCTCAAACCAGACCATACCGGCTCAACCAGATCAAACCGGACCAGACCGGCTTAAACCGGATCAATCCGGACCAGAAGGGCTCAAACTGGTTTTGACCGGCTCAAACCGGACTCAAACCAGACCAGACTGGCTCCAACCAGACCATACGGGATCAAACTAATCAAACCGGACCAGACCAAATTAAACCAGATCAAACCAGAAGAGCCCGGCTCAAACCGGTTTTGACCGGCTCAAACCAGACGAGACCGGCTCAACCGGATGAAACCGGACCAGACTGGATTAATCCGGAACAAATCGGACCAGACTGGCTCAAACCGGTTTCGACCGGCTCAAACTGGCGAGATTGGCTCAAACCAAACAAGAGCACACTCAGGGGAGCCTCACTCAGGCGAGTTCACACTCAGAGGAGTACACACTCATGGGTGTCTTCACCCAGGCGAGTTCACACCCAGGGGAGTGCGCACTCAGGGGAGCGCTCACTCAGGGGAGTGCACACTCAGGGGAGAGCACACTCAGGGGAGTGTACACTCAGGGAAGTGCTCATTCAGTGGGGTGCACACTCAGAGGAGTCCTCACTCAGGTGAGTTCACACTCAGGGGAGTGCACACTCAGGGGTGTCCTCGACCAGGGGAGTGTAAACTCATGGGAGTTGGCACTCAGAGAAGTGCTCACTCAGGGGATTGGACACTCAGGGGAGCGCACACCCAGGAGAGGGCACACTCAGGGGAGTCCTGACTCAGGAGACGGTGAACTCAGAGGAGTGCACACACAGGGTAGTCCTCACTCAGGAGAGTGCAAACTCAGGGGAGTGCACACTCAGGGGAGTGCTCACTCAGGGGAGTGCACACTTAGGGGAGTCCTCACTCAGGCGAGTGCACATTCAGGAGAGTTCTCACTCAGGGGAGCGCTCACTCAGGGGAGTGCTCACTCAAGGAGTGCACACTCAGGGGAGCACACACTCAAGGGAGCGCACACTCAGGGGGGTGCACACTCAGGGGAGCCCTCACTCAGGAGAGTGCGAACTCAGAGGAGTGCACGCTCAGTGGAGTGCTCATTCAGGGGACTGCACACTAAGGGGAGTCTTCACTCAGGCGAGTGCACATTCAGGGGAGTGCACACTCAGGGGAGCACTCACTCAGGGGAGTTTCCAGTAAAGTGAGCGCACACTCAGGAGAGTGCACACTCAAGGGAGTCCTCACACAGGCGAGTGCACACTCAGGAGAGCGCTCACTCAGGGGAGTGCACACTCAGCATAGTGTGCACTCAGTGGTGTCCTCACTCAGGGGAGTGCACACTCAGGGGAGTGCACACTGAGGGGAGCCCACACTCAGGGGAGGGCACATTCAGGGGAGTCCTCACTCAGGAGAGTGCAAACTCAGAGGAGTGCACACTCAGGGGAGCGCTCACTCAGGGGAGTGCACACCCTGGGGAACGAACAATCAGGGTAGGGCACACTCAGGGGAGTGCACACTCAGGGGTCTCTTCACTCAGGCGAGTCCACACTCAGGGGAGTGTGCACTCAGGGGTGCGCTCACTCAGCAGAGTGCACACTCAGGGGAGCGCACACTCAGGGGAGTACACACCCTGGGATGGGAACACTCAGGGGAGTGCACACTCAGGGGAGTGCACACTCAGGGGTGTCTTCATCAAGCGAGTGCACACTCAAGGGAGTGCGGACTCAGTGGAGCGCACACTCAGGGGAGTGCACACGCTGAAGAGTGAATACTCAGAGCAGTGCACACTCAGGTGAGAGCACACTCAGGGGAGTGTACCCTCAGGGGAGTGCTCATTCAGTGGAGTGCACACTCAGGGGAGTCCTTACTCAGGTGAGGTAACACTCAGGGGAGTGCACACTCAGGGGTGTCCTCACACAGGCGAGTGCACACTCAGGGGAGTGCGCACTCAGGGGAGTGCACACTCAGGTGATCATGCACTCAGGGGAGTGCACACTAAGGTGAGCATGCACTCAGGGGAGTGCACACTCAGGGGAATCCTCACTCAGGTGAGTTCACACTCAGGGGTGTGCACACTCAGTAGTCCTCACGCAGGCAAGTGCACACTCAGGGGAGCACTCACTCAGGGGAGCGCACACTCAGGGGAGTGCACACCCTGGGGAAGGAACACTCAGGGGAGTGTGCACTCAGGAGAGTGCACACTCAGGGGTGTCTTCACCCAGGGGAGTGCACACTCAAGGGAGTGCGCACTCAGGGGAGCGCTCACTCAGGGGAGTGCACATTCAGGGGAGCACACACTCAGGGAAGTCCTCACTCAGGAGAGTGCGAACTCAGAGCAGTGCACACACAGGGGAGGGCTCACCCAAAGGAGTCATCATTCAAGCGAGTGCCCCCACAGGAGAGTGCTCACTCAGGGGAGTTCACACTCAGGGGAGCCTCACTCAGGCGAGTTCACACTCAGGGTAGTGCACACTCAGGGGTGTCTTCACACAGGCGAGTGCACACTCAGGGGTGTGCGCACTCAGGGGAGAGCACACTCAGGGGAGTGTACACTCAGGGGAGTGCTCATTCAGTGGAGTGCACACTCAGGGGAGTTCTCACTCAGGCGAGTTCACACTCAGGGGAGTGCACACTCCGGGTTGTCCTCACCCAGGGGAGTGCACACACGGGGGAGTTCGCACTCAGGAAAGTGCTCACTCAGGAGAGCGCACACTCAGGGGAGCACAATCTCAGGGGAGAGCACACTCAGGGGAGTCCTCACTCAGGCGAGTGCGCTCTCAGGTGAGAGCACACTCAGGGGAGTGCTCACTCAGGGGAGTGCACACTCAGGGGAGCGCACACTCAGGTGAGTGCACACTCAGTGGCGTCCACATTCAGGAGAGTGTGAACTAACATGAGTGCACACTCAGGGGAGTGCTCACACAGTGGAGTGCACTCTCAGGGGTGTCCTCACTCAGGTGAGTGTACACTCAGGGGAGTTCACACTCAGGGGAGCGCACACTCAGGGGAGCGCACACTCAGGGGAGTGCACACCAGGAGAGTCCTCACTCAGGGGAGTGCAATCTCAGAGGAGTGCACATTCAGAGGAGTGCTAACTCAGGGGAGTGCACACTCAGGAGTGTCCTCACTCAGGCGAGTGCACACTCAGGGGAGTGGGCACTCAGGGGCATGCACACTCAAGTGAGGATACACTCAGGGGAGTGCACACTCAAGGGAGTCCTCACTCGGGAGAGTTCACACTCATGGGTGTGCACACTCAGTAGTCCTCATTCAGGCATGTGCACACTCAGGGGAGTGCCCACTCAGGGGAGCGTTCACTTAGGGGAGTGCACACTCTGGGGAGTGCACACTCTGGGGAGCAGACACTCAGGGGAGTTCACACTCAGCCGGGTACTCACTTAGGAGAGTGCAAACACAGAGGAGTGCACACTCAGGGGAGTGCACACACAGGGAGGCGCTCACAAAGCAGAGTGCCCACTCAGGTGAGCGCTCACCCAGGGGAGTGCACTCTCAGGGGATCAAACCATACCAGACCTGCTCAACCGGTTTCGACCGGCTCAAACTGGAGCACACCGTCTAAAACTGGTGTTGTCCGGCTCAAACCGGACTCATACCGGACCATACCGGCTCAAACCGGTTTTGACTGGCTCAAACCGGACTCATACCGGACCAGACCGTCTCAAACCCGTTTTGACCGGCTCAAACCGGACCAGACCGGCTGAAACCGGACGAGACCGGCTCAAACCGGTTTGGACCGGCTCAAACCAGACCAGACTGGCTCAACCAGATCAAAGTGGACCAGACTGGCTCAAACCGGATCAAACCGGACCAGAACCGCTGAAACCAGATCAAACCGGAACAGACCGGCTCAAACCGGTTTTAACCGGCTCAAACCCGAACAGACCGGCTGAATTGGGACGAGACCGCCTCAAACCGGTTTTGACCAGGTCAAATCAGACCAGATCAGCATAAACCGGTTTTGACCAGCTCAAATCCGACCTGACCTTCTTAAACTGGACCAGACAGGCTCAAACCGAATTTGACCGGCTAAAACCTTAAGAGACCGGCTAAAACCGGAACAGACCCGTTGAAAGCGGACTCAAACAGGAATAGACCGGCTCAAACCGGTTTTGACCGGCTCAAATCGGACCAGAGCAGCACAAACCGATTTTTCCCGGCTCAAACCACACTCAAACAGGACCAGACCGGCTGAAACCGGTTTTCACCGGCTCAAACCCGACCAGACCGGCTGAAACCGGACGAGACCGGCTGAAACCGGTTTTGAACGGGTCAACCCCGACCCGACCAACTAAAACCGGACCAGACTGGCTCAGACCAGTTTTGACCGGCTCAAACCGAACCAGATCGGCTCATCCGGATCAAACCGGACCAGACCGCTTATACCGGATCAAACTGGACGAGACCAGCTCTTAGACCGTCTCAAACTGGTTTTGATCAACTCAAAACGGACCATAACAGCTCAAACCAGTTTTGACTGGCTCAAACCGGACCAGAAACCGCTTAAAACGGATCAAACCGGACCAGACTGGCTCAAAGCAGTTTTGACCGGCTCAAATAGGACGAGAGCAGCACAAACCGAATTTGACCAGATGAAACCAGACTCAAAACAGGACCACACCGGCTCAAACCCGGTTTTGACCGGCTCAATCCCGACCAGACCGGCTGAAACTGGACGAGACCGCCTCAAATCAGTTTTTGACCGACTCAAACCCATCCAGACCGGCTCAAAACCGGACCAGACCCATTCAAACCGGTTTTCACCAGCTCAAAGCGGACTAGACTGGCTCTAACCGGTTATGGCTGGCTCAAAAACGCACTCAAACCGGACCAGACTGTCTCAAACTGGTGTTGTCTGGCTCCAACCAGACTCAAACCGAACCAGACCAGCTCAAACCAGTTTTGACCGGCTCAATCCGGACTCAAACCGGACCACACCGTCTCAAACCCATTTTTGACCGGCTCAAACCCGACCAGACCGGCTGAAACCGGACAAGACAGGCTCAAACCGGTTTGGACCGGCTCAAAACCGGATCAAACCGGACCAGACCGGCTCATCCAGTTTTAACCGGCCCAAACCCGAACAGGCCGGCTGAAATAGGACGAGACCGCCTCAAACCGGTTATGACCGGGTCAAATTAGACCAGACCGGCACAAACCAGTTTTGACCGGCTCAAACCCGACCAGACCGTCTGAAATCAGACCAGACAGGCTCAAACCGGTTTTGACTGGCTCAAACCCTACCTGACCAGCTAAAACTTGACCAGACCCTTTCAAACAGGACTCAAACCAGAATAGACCGGCTCAAACCGGTTTTGACGGCTCAAATCGGACCAGAGCAGCAGAAACCGATTTTGACCAGCTCAAAACAGACTCAAACAGGACCAAACCGGCTCCAACCGGTTTTCAGTGGCTCAAACCCGACCAGACCGTCTGAAAATTGACGAGAATGGCTGAAACCGGTTTTAACTGGGTCAACCCCGACCAGCCCGGTTAAAAAAGTACCAGACTGGCTCAGACCAGTTTTGACCAGCTCAAACCGAACCAGACCGGCACAATCAGATCAAACCGGAACAGACCGGCTTAAACCGGATCAAACCGGACCAGACCGCCTCTTAGACCATCTCAAACCGGTTTTGATCCGCTCAATACGGATCAGAACGGCTCAAACTGGTTTTGACCAGCACAAACGGTACCAGACCGGCTCAAACCAGACTGAAACTGGACCAGAACGGATCAAACCGGTGTTGACCGGCTCTAACCTGACTCAAACTGGACCAGACCGGCTCAAACCGGGGTTGACCAGCTCAAACCAGACTCAAACCGGACCAGACCGGATCAAACCGGTTTTGAACGTCTCAAACCTGACCATACCGTCTCAAACGAATCAAACCAGACCAGACAAGCTTAAATTGGATCAAACCGGACCAGAACGGCTCAAACCGGTTTTGACCGGCTCAAATCGGATGAGAGCAGCACAAACCGAATTTGACCAGCTCAAACCAGACTCAAACTGGACCACACCGGCTCAAACCGGTTTTGACCAGCTCAAACCTGACCAGACCGGCTGCAACTGGATGAGACCACCTCAAACCGGTTGTGACCGACTCAAACCCATCCAGACCGGCTAAAAGCGGACCAGACCGGCTCAAACCAGTTTTGACCAGCACAAAACGTACTGGACCGGGTCTAACCGGTTATGACCAGCTCAAACCGCACTCAAAGCGTACTAGACCGGCTGTAACCAATTTTGACCGGATCAAACTGCACTCAATCCGGACCAGATCATCTCAAACTGGTGTTGTCAGGCTCAAACCGGACTCAAACCAGACCAAACCGGCTCAAACCGGTTTTCACCGGCTCAAACCGGACTCAAACTGGACCAGACTGTCTCAAACCCGTTTTGACCGGCTCAAAACCAACCAGACCAGCTGAAACCGGACAAGACAGGCTCAAACCGGTTTGGACCGGCTCAAACCAGACCAGACTGGCGCAACCAGATCAAAGCGGACCAGACCGGTTCAAACCGCATCAAACAGAACCAGAACCGCTCAAACTGGATCCAACCGGACCAGACCGGCTCAAACCGGTTTTGACTGTCTCAAACTGGCCTCAAACAGGACCCGAACGGCTCCAACCGGTTTTAACTGGATCAAACCATACCATACCGGCTCAACCGGATGAAACCAGACCAATCCGGCTCAAACCAGAACAGACCAGCTCAAACCAGTTGCAAACCGCTTTTGACCAGCTCAAACCAATCCAGACAGCCTCAAACCGGTTTTGACTGGCTCAAACCGGACTCAAACAGGAACAGACCGGGTCAAAGTGGTTTTAAACGGCTCAAATCGGAATCAAACAGGACACACCGGCTCAATTCGGTTTTGACCGACTCAAACCCGACCAGACCGGCTAAAACTGTACGAGACCGCCTCAAACCGGTTTTGACCGACTCAAATCCGTCCAGACCGGCTAAAACTGGACCAGACCGGCTCAAACCGGTTTTGACCGGCTCAAAGCAGACTAGACCGGCTCTAAACGGTTATGACCGGCTCAAACAGCACTCAAACCACACCAGAACGTCTCAAACTGGTGTTGTCCGGCTCAAACCGGACTCAAACCGTACCAGACCGGCTCAAACCGGTTTTGACTGGCACAAACCGGACTCAAACCGGACCAGACCGTCTCAAACCCGTTTTGACTGGCTCAAACCCGACCAGACCGGCTGAAACTGGACAAGACCGGCTCCAACCGGTTGGACTGGCTCAAACCAGACCAGACTGGCTCAACCAGATCAAAGCGGACCAGACCAGCTCAAACCGGACTCAAACCAGACCAGACCGGCTGAAAACGGTTTTGACCAGCTCAAATCGGACCAGACTGCCTCAAACCAGATCAAACTGTCCAGAACGGCTCAAACCGGTTTTGACAGGCTCACAAAAGCCCAGACCGGCTCTACCGGATCCAACCGGACCAGACCGGCTCAAACCGGCTCAAACCGCACCAGACCGGCTCAAACAGGATTTGACCAGCTCACAGAGGACCAGAGCAGCTCAAACCGGTTTTGACCCACTCAAATTGGACTCAAACTGGAACAGACCGGCTCAAACTGGTTTTGACCAGCTCAAACCGTACCAGAGAGACTCAAACCGGATCAAACTGGACCAGACTGCCCCTTAGACAGTCTCAAACCGGTTTTGATCGGCTCAATACCGACCAGTATGGCTCAAACCGGTTTTGACCGGCTCAAACCAGACCAGACCATCTCAAACTGGACTCAATCCGGACCAGACCATCTCACACCGGTTTTGACCGGGTCTAACCAGAACAGACCAGCTCAACCGGATCAAACTGGACCAGACTGGCTTTAACCGGATCAAACTGGACCACATCGGTTTTAACCGGATCAAACCGGACCAGACCGGCTCAAACCAGGTTTGACCGGCTCAAACCCAACCAGACTGGCTTAAACCGAACCAGACTGGCACAAACAGGTTTGACCGGTTCAAACCGGACTCAAACAGCACCAGATCGGCTTTAACCGGATCAAACCGCACCAGACCAGCTCAAACTGATTTTGACCGCCTCAAATCAGACGAGAGCAGCACAAACAGAATTTGACCAGCTCAAAATAGACTCAAACAGGACCACACCAGCTCAAACCGGTTTTGACCGGCTCAAACCCGACAGGCTGGCTGAAACGGGACGAGACCACCTCAAACCGGTTTTGACCAAATCAAACCCGTCCAGACCGGCTCAAACCAGACCAGACCGGCTCAAACCGGATCAAACCAGACCAGAACCATTCAAACCGGTTCAAACCGGACCAGACCAGCTCAAACCAGTTTTAACCGGCTCAAACCCAACCAGAGCGGCTGAAACGGGACGAGACTGCCTCAAACCGGTTTTGACCAGCTCAAATCGGACCAGACTGGCACAAACCGGTTTTGACCGGCTCTGACCGGCTCAAACCCGATCAGACTGTCTGAATCCAGACCTGACCTGTTCAAACAGGAGTCAAACAGGAATAGACCGGCTCAAACCGGTTTTGACCAGCTGAAATCGGACCAGAGCAGCACAAAAAGATTTTGACCGGCTCTAACCAGACTCAAACAGGACCAGACGGTCTCAAACCGGTTTTAACCAGCTCAAATCCGACCAGACCAGCTGAAACCGGACAAGACTTGCTGAAACCGGTTTAGACCGGATCAACCCCGACGAGACCGGCTGAAAACGGACCAGACTGGCTCAGACCAGTTTTGAAGGGCTCAAACAGAACCAGACCGCCTCAACCAGATCAAACCAGATCAGACCGGCTTAAACCAGATCAAACCAGACCAGACCGGCTCTTAGACCATCTCCAACCGGTTTTGATCGGCTCAATACGGACCAGAACGGCTCAAACCGCTTTTGACTGGCTCAAACCGGACCAGACCGTCTCAAACCGGACTCAAACCAGACCAGAACGGATCAAACTGGTGTTGACTGGCTCAAACCTAACACAAACTGGACCAGACCGGCTCAAACCGGTGTTGACCAGCTCAAACGGGACTCAAACCGGACCAGACCGGCTCACATCGGTGTTGACCGGCTCGAACCAGACTCAAAACGGACCAGAACGGCTCAAACCGGATGAAACAGGCTCAAACCAGATCAAAACGGACCAGACTGGCTCAAACCGGTTTTGACCAGCTGAAACCGGACCAGACCAGCTCAAACCGGACTCAAACTGGACCAGATGGGCTCAAACCGCTCGCAAACCGCTTTTGACCAGCTCAAACCGCTCCAGACAGCCTCAAACCGGTTTTGACTGGCTCAAACCAGACTCAAACAGGACCAGACCTGGTCAAAATGGTTTTAAACAGCTCAAATCGGAGTCAAACCGGACCACACCGGCTCAAACCGTTTTTGACCGACTCAAACCCGACCAGACTGGCTCAAATTGGACGAGACCACCTCAATCCGGTTTTGAGCGACTCAAAACCGTCCAGACCGGCTAAAACCGGACCAGACCGGCTCAAACCCGTTTTGACCAGATCAAAGCAGACTATACCGGCTCTCACCGGTTATGACCGGCTCAAACCGCACTCAAACCGGACCAGACCGTCTCAAACTGGTGTTGTCCGGCTCAAACCGCACTCAAACCGAACCAGAAGGGCTCAGACCGGTTTTGACCGGCTCAAATCGGACCAGAGCAGCACAAACCGAATTTGACCAGCTCAAACCAGACTCAAACAGGACAACAGCGGCTCAAACTGATTTTGACTCGCTCAAACCCGACCAGACGGGCTGAAACTGGACGAGACAGCCTCAAACCGGTTTTGACCGACTCAAACACGTCCAAACCGGCTAAAACCGGACCAGACTGGCTCAAACCGGTTTTGACCGGTTCAAAGCGGACTACACCGGCTCTAACCGGTTATGACCGGCTCAAACCACACTCAAACCAGACCACACCGTCTCAAACTGGTGTTGTCCGGCTCAAACAACACTCAAACCGGACCAGAACGGCTCAGACCGGTTCTGACAGTCTCAAATCGTACCTTAGAAGCACAAACCGTATTTGACCAGCTCAAACAAGACTCAAACAGGACCACACTGGCTCAAACTGGTTTTGACCGTCTCAAACCCGACCAGACCGGCTAAAACTGGACGAGACCGCCTCAAACCGGTTTTGACCAGCTCAAACCCGACCAGACCGGCTGAACCCGGACGAGACAGGCTCAAACCGGTTTGGACCAGCTTAAACCAGACCAGACTGGCTCAAACAGATCAAAGCGGACCAGACCGCCTCAAACCGGATCAAACCGGACCAGAACCGCTGAAACCGGATCAAACCGGACCAGACCGGCTCAAACCAGTTTTAACCAGCTCTAACAGGACCAGACCGGCTGAATTGGGACGAGACCGTGTCAAACCGGTTTTGACCGGGTCAAATCAGACCAGACCGGCACAAACCGGTTTTGACTGGCTCAAATCCGACCAGACCATCTTAAACCGGACCAGACAGGCTCAAACCGGTTTTGACCAGCTAAAACCCTAAGAGACCAGCTAAAACCGGACCAGACCCGTTCAAAGCGGACTCAAACAGGAATACACCGGCTCAAACTGGTTTTGATCGGCTCAAATTGGACCAGAGCAGCACAAACCTATTTTGACTGGCTCAAACCACACTCAAACAGGACCAGACCGGCTCAAACCGGTTTCCACCGGCTCAAACCCGACCAGACCGGCTGAAACCGGACGAGAACGGCTGAAACCGTTTTTTAATGGGTCAACCCCGAACAGACCAACTAAAACCGGACCAGACTGGCTCAGACCACTTATGACCGGCGCAAACCGAACCAGACCGGCTCATCCGGATCAAACCGGACCAAACCAGCTTATACCGGATCAAACCGGACAGACCGGCTCTTAGACCGTCTCAAACCGGTTTTGATCCGCTCAAAATGGACCATAACGGCTTAAACCGGTTTTGACCGTCTCAAACTGGACCAGACCCGCTTAAACCGGATCAAACCAGACGAGACTGGCTCAAACCGGTTTTGACCGGCTCAAATAGGACGAGAGCAGCACAAACCGAATTTGACCAGCTGAAACCAGACTCAAACAGGAATACAACGGCTCAAACCGGTTTTGACCGGCTCAATCCAGACCAGACCGGATGAAACTGGACGAGACCACCTCAAACCAGTTTTCACCAACTCAAACCCGTCCAGACCGGCTAAAACCGGACCAGATCGGCTCAAACTGGTTTTCAGCAGCTCAAAGCGGACTAGACCAGCTCTAACCGGATATGACCGGCTCAAACCTCACTCAAACAGGACCAGAACGTCTCAAACTGGTGTTGTCCGGCTCCAACCGGACTCAAACTGGACCAGACCGGCTCAAACCGGGTTTGACCGGTTCAATCCGGACTCAAACCGGACCAGACCGTCTCAAACCCGTTTTGACTGGCTCAAACCCGAACAGACTGGCCAAAACCGGACGAGACCAGCTCAAACCGGTTTGGACCGGCTCAAACCAGACGAGACAGGCTCAACCAGATCATGGCGGACCAGACCGGCTCATACCGGATCAAACCGGACCAGAACCGCTGAAACCGGATAAAACCGGACCAGACTGGCTCCAACCGGTTTTAACCAGCTCAAACCCGACCAGACCGGCTGAAACGGGACGAGACCGCCTCAAACCGGTTTTGACCGAATCAAACCCGTCCAGACCGACTAAAACCGGACCAGACCGGCTCGAACCAGTGTTGAACAGCTCAAACCGGACTCAAACCGGACCAGAACGGCTCAAAGCGGTTTTGAATGGCTCAAACCAGACCATACTGGCTCAAGCGAATCAAACCGGACCAGCCCGGCTTACACCGGATCAAACCGGACCAGACAGGCTCAAACCAGTCGCAAACCGCTTTTGACCAGCTCATACCGGTCCAGACAGCCTCAAACCGGTTTTGACTGGCTCATACCGGACTCAAACAGGAGCAGACCGGGCCAAACCGGTTTTAAACGGCTCAAATTTGACTCCAACAGGAGCAGACTGGCTCAAACAGCTTTTGACCGTCTCAAACCAGACCAGACCGGCTCAAAGGGATCAAACCTGTACAGACTGGCTTAAACTGGATCAAACCAGTTTTGACCATCACAAACCAGACCAGACAGGTTCAAACCCGATCAAACCGGACCAGACCAGATCAAACCTGTTTTGACCGTACTAGACTGGATCAAACCGGTTTTTAGCAGCTCAAACCGGACCAGACCGACACAAACCTGTTTTGACCGGCTCAAACCGGACGCAAAACGTACCAAACCGGCTCAAAGGAGACTCAAACCGCACCAGACAGGCTCAAATCGGTTTTGAACGGCTCGAACCAGAACATACCGGCTCAAACGAATCAAACCACCACAACGGCTTAAACAGAATCAAACCAGACCAGTCCGGCTAAAACCGGTTTTGACCAGCTCAAACCAGAATGAAACAGGACCACACCGGCTCAAACCGGTTCTGACCGACTCAAACCGACCAGACTGGTTAAAACCCAACGAGACAGCCTCAAACCGGCTTTGACCGACTTATACCCGTCCACACCGGCTAAAACCGGACCAGACCGGCTCAAACCGGTTTTGACCAGCTCAAAGCTGACTAGACCGGCTCTAACCGGTTTTGACCGGCTCAAACTATACCCAAACCGGACCAGACCGTCTCAAACTGGTGTTGTCCGGCTCAAACTGCACTCAAACCGGACCACAATGGCTCAGAATGGTTTTGACCGGCTCAAACCCGACCAGACCGGCTGAAACCAGACGAGACCGGCTGAAACCGGTTTTGACCGGGTCAAACCCGACCAGACCAACTAAAACCGGACCAGACAGGCTCAGAACACTTTTGACCGGGTGAAACCGAACAAGACAGGCTGAACTGGATCAAATCAGACCAGACTGGCTTATACCGGTTTAAACCGGACCAGACCGGCTCTTAGACCGTCTCAAACCGGTTTTGATCCGCTCCAAACGGACCAGACTGGCTCAAACCGGACTCAAATCGGACCAGAACGGATCAAACCGGTGTTGACTGGCTCAAAACTGACTCAAACTGGACCAGAAGCGCTCAAACCGGTGTTGACCAGCTCAAACTGGACTCAAACCAGACCACACCGGCTAAAACCCGTTTTGAATGGCTTAAACCAGACCATACCGGCTCAAACGAATCAAATTGGACCAGAGCGGCTTAAACCGGATCAAACCGTTCCAGACCACCTCAAACTGGGGTTGTCCGGCTCAAACCGCACTCAAACTGGACCAGAACGGCTCAGACCGGTTTTGACCAGCTCAAATCGGACCAGAGCCACACAAACTGAATTTGACCAGCTCAAACCAGACTCAAACAGCACCACACCGACTCAAACCGGTTTTGACCGGCTCAAACCCGACCAGACTGGCTGAAACTGGACGAGACCACCTCAAACCGGTTATGACCGACTCAAACCCGTCCAGACCGGATAAAACCGGACCAGACAGGCTCAAACCAGTTTCAAACGGCTCAAAGAGGACTAGACCGGCTCTATCCGGTTATGACCAGCTCAAACCGCACTCAAACCGGACCAGACCGTCTCAAACTGGTGTTGTCCAGCTCAAACCGGACTCAAACCGGACCAGACCGGCTCAAACCGGTTTTGACCGTCTCATACCAGACTCAAACCGGACGAGACCGTCTCAAACCCGTTTTGACCGGCTCAAACCCGACCAGACCGGCTGAAACCGGACGAGACCGAATCAAACCGGTTTGGACCGGCTCAAACCAGACCAGATTGGCTCAACCAGATCAAAGTGGACCAGACAGGCTCAAACCGGATCCAACAGGACCAGAACCGCTCAAACCGGATCAAACCAGACCAGACCGGCTCAAACCAGTTTTGACTGGCTCAAACTGGACTCAATCAGGACCCGACCCACTCAAACTGGTTTTAACCGGCTCAAACCAAACCATACCTGCACAACTGGATCAAACTGGACCAGACGGGCTCAAACTGGACCAGACCAGCTCAAACTGGTCGCAAACCACTTTTGACCAGCTGCAACCGGTCCAGACAGCCTCAAACCGGTTTTGACTGGCTCAAAACGGACTCAAACAAGACCAGACCGGGTCAAACCAGTTTTAAACGGCTCAAATCGGACTCAAACAGGAACAGACTGGCTCAAAGAGGGTTTGAGCGTCTCAAACCAGACCAGACCGGCTCAACCGGATCAAACTGGACCAGACTGGCTTAAACCGGATCAAACCAGTTTTGACCATCACAAAACAGAACAGACCGGTTCAAACACGAACAATCGGGACCAGACCGGCTCAAACCTGTTTTGACAGTATTAGACTGGCTCAAACCGGTTTTTAGCAGCTCAAATAGAACCAGACCGGCTCAAACTGGTTTTGACCGGCTCCAAACAAACTCAAACCGGTTTTGACCGGCACAAACGGGTCCAGACCGCCTCAAACCTCTTTTGAACTGCTCAAACCGGACGAAAAACGTACCAGACCGGCTCAAACCGGACTCAAATCGGACGAGACCAGCTCAAATTGGTTTTGATCGGCTCAAACCAGACAAGGACCAAACCGGCTCAAACCGGACTCAAACCAGACCAGAGCGGCTCAAAACGGTTTTGAACGGCTGAAACCAGATCAACCCGGCTCAAACGGATGAAACCGGACCAGACTGGCTCAACCCGGAACAAACCGGACCAGACCGGCTCAAACAGGATTTGACCAGCTCAAACCAGACCAGACCGGTTCTTAGACCAGCTCAAACCGGTTTTGAATGGCTCAAATCGGACAAGAAGGGCACAAACCGGTTTTGATCGGCTCAAATTGGACTCCAATCGGAGCAGACCAGCTCAAACCATTGTTGACCGGCTCAAACCGGAATCAAACCGGGCCTGACCGGCTCAAAGTGGTGCACATACAGGGGAGCGCTCACTCAGGGGAGTGCACACTCAGGATAGTGCGCATTCAGTGGAGTCCTCACTCAGGTGAGTGCACACTCAGGGGAGTTCACACACTGGGGAGCGCTCACTCAGTGGAGCGCACACACAGGGGAGGACACACTAAGGAGAGTGCACACTCAGGGGAGGGCACACTCAGGGGATCCTCTCTCAGGCGAGGTCACACTCAGGGGACTGCACACTCAGGGGTGTCTTCACACAGGCGAGTTCACACTCAGGTGAGCGCGCACTCAGGGGAGCACTCACTCGGGGAGTACACACTCAGGGAAGCGCACACTCAGGGGAGTGCGCACCCTGTGGAGGGAACACTCAGGGGAGTGCACACTCAGGGGAGTGAACACTCACGGGTGTCTTCACCCAGGCGAGTGCACACTCAGGGGAGTGCGCACTCAGGGGAGCACTCACTCAGGGGAGTGCACACTCAGGGGAGCGCACACCCAGGGGAGTGCACAACCTGGGGAGGGAACACTCAAGGGAGTTCACACTCAGGGGAGTGCACACTCAGGGGTGTCTTAACCCAGGCAAGTGCACAGTCAGGGGAGTCCGCACTCAGGGGTGTGCTCACTCAGGGGAGTGCACACTCAGGGGAGTCCACACTCAGGGAAGTCCTCACTCTTTATAGTGCAAACTCAGAAGAGTGCACACTCAGGGGAGGGCTCACTCAAAGGAGTCATCACTCAAGCGAGTGACCCCTCAGGAGACTGGTCACTCAGGGGAGTGCACACTCAGGGGAGCCTCACTCAGGCGAGTTCACACTCAGGGGAGTGCACACTCAGGGGTGTCTTCACCCAGGCGAGTTCACACTCAAGGGAGTGCAAACACAGGGGAGTGCACACTCAGGGGAGTCCTCACTCAGGAGAGTGAGAACTCAGAGGAGTGCACACTCAGCGGAGTGCTCATTCAGGGGACTGCACACTAAGGGGAGTCTTCACTCAGGCGAGTGCACATTCAGGGGAGTGCACACTCAGGGGAGCGCTCACTCAGGGGAGATTCCAGTAAAGTGAGCGCACACTCAGTGGAGTGCACACTCAGGGGAGTCCTCACACAGGCGAGTGCACACTCAGGAGAGCGCTCACTCAGGGGAGTGCACACTCAGGATTGTGTGCACTCAGTGGAGTCCTCACTCAGGGGAGTGCACACTCAGGGGAGCGCACACTCAGGGGAGTGCACACTCAGGGGAGGGCACACCAGGAGAGTCCTCACTCAGGAGAGTGCGAACTCAGAGGAGTGCACATTCAGCAGAGTGCTAACTCAGGGGAGGGCACACTCTGGGTTGTCCTCACTCAGGTGAGTGCACACTCAGGGGAGTGCGCACTCAGGGGCGTGCACACTCAAAGGAGTCCTCACTCAGGAGAGTTCACACTCATGGGTGTGCACACTCAGTAGTCCTCACTCAGGCAGGTGCACACTCAGGGGAGTGCCCACTCAGGGGAGTTCACACTCAGCCGGGTCCTCACTTAGGAGAGTGCGAACTCAGAGGAGTGCACACTCAGGTAAGTGCTCATTCAGGGGAGTACACACTCAGGGGAGTCCTCACTCAGATGACGGCACACTCAGGGGAGTGCACACTCAGGGAGGTGCTCACGAAGCAGAGTGCCCCTCAGGTGAGCGCTTACTCACGGGAGTGCACACTCAGGGGATCAAATCGGACCAGACCGGCTCAAACAGGATTTGACCAGCTCAATCCGGATGAGACTGGCTCAACCGGTTTTGACTGGCTCAAACTGGAGCAGACCGGCTGAAACTGGTTAGGATTGGCTCAAACCAGACCAGACCAGCTGAATCGGATCAAACAGGACCAGACCGGCTTAAACCGGTGTTGACAGGCTCAAACCCGGCCAGAACGGCTCAAACCGGTTCAGGCCGGCTCAAACCGGTACAAACAGGAACCAGACCTACTTAACCCGGATTAATCCGTATCAGACCGGCTCAAACCGGTTTTGACCTGCTCAAATCGGACCAGAGCAGCACAAACCGATTTTGACCGACTCAAACCAGACTCAAACAGGACCAGATCGGCTCAAACCGGTTTGGACCAGCTCAAACCAGACCAGACTGGCTCAACCAGATCCAAGCAGACCAGACTGGCTCAAACCGGATCAAACCGAACCAGAACCACTGAAACCGGATCAAACCAGATCAGACCGGCTCAAATTGGTTGCAAATCGCTTTTGACCTGTTGAAACCGGTCCAGACAGCCTCAAACCGGTTTTGACTGGCTCAAAACGGACTCAAACAGGACCAGACCGAGTCAAACTGGTTTTAAACGGCTCAGATCGGACTGAAACAGGAACAGACCGGCTCAAACAGGGTTTGACCGTCTGAAACCAGAACAGACCGGCTCAACCGGATCAAACCGGACCAGACCGGCTTTAACCGGATCAAACCGGTTTTGACCATCACAAACCATACCAGACCGGTTCAAACCCGATCAAACCGGACCAGACCGGCTCAAACCTCTTTTGACCGTATTAGACTGGCTCAAACCGGGTTTTAGCAGCTCAAATCGCACTGCACCGGCTCAAACCAGTTTTGACCGGCTCGAAACGGACTCAAACTGGTTTTGAACGGAACAAACCGGACCACACCGCCTCAAACCTGTTTTGACCGGCTGAAACCGGACACAAAACGAACCAGACTGGCTCAAACCACACTCAAACCGGAATAGACCGGCTCAAATCGGTTTTGATCGGCTCAAACCGGACAAGGACCAAACCGGTTCAAAACGGACTCAAACTGGACCAGACCGGCTCAAACAGGATTTGACAGCTCAAACTGGACCAGACCGGTTCTTAGACCAGCTCAAACCGGTTTTGAACGGCTCAAATCGGACCAGACCGGCACAAACCGGTTTTGACCGGCTCAAACTGGACTCAAATCGGAGCAGACCAGCTCAAACCATTGTTGACCGGCTCAAACCGGAATCAAACCGGGCCTGACCAGCTCAAAGTGGTGCACACTCAGGGGAGCACTCACTCAGGGGAGTGCACACTCAGGATAGTGCGCACTCAGTGGAGTCCTCACTCAGGCGAGGGCACACTCAGGGGAGTTCACACACTGGGGAGCGCTCACTCAGTGGAGCACACACTCAGGGGTGGACACACTCAGGAGAGTGCACACTCAGGGAGGGCACACTCAGGGGATCCTCTCTAAGGCGAGTTCACACTCAGGGGAGTGCACACTCAGGGGTGTCTTCACCCAGGCGAATTCACACTCAGGGGAGCACGCACTCAGGGGAGCACTCACTCGGGGAGTGCACACTCAGGGGAGAGCACAATCAGGGGAGTGTACACTCAGGGAAATGCTCATTCAGTGGCGTGCACACTCAGGGGAGTCCTCAATTAGGTGAGTTCACACTCAGGGGAGTGCACACTCAGGGGTGTCCTCTCACAGGGGAGGGCACACTCAGGGGAGTTGGCACTCAGGGAAGTGCTCACTCAGGGGAGCACAATCTCAGGGGATCACACACTCAGGACAGCGCATATTCAGGGGAGTGCTCACTCAGGAGAGTGCGAACTCAGAGAATTGCACACACAGGGTAGTCCTCACTCAGGAGAGTGCGAACTCAGGGGAGTGCACACTCAGGGGAGTGCTCACTCAGGGGGATGAACACTCAGGAGTACTCACTCAGGCGAGTGTACATTCAGGATAGTCCTCACTCAGGGGAGCGCTCACTCAGTGTAGCGCTCACTCAGGGGACTGCACACTCAGGGGAGCGCACACTCACCAGAACGCACACTCAGGGAAGTGCACACTCAGGGAAGTCCTCACCCAGGAGAGTGCAAACTCAGAGGAGTGCACACTCAGCGGAGTGCTCATTCAGGGGACTGCACACTAAGGGGAGTGTTCATTCAGGCGAGTGCAAATTCAGGGGAGTGCACACTCAGGGGAGCACTCACACAGAGGAGTTTCCACTAAAGTGAGCGCACACTCAGGGGAGTGCACACTCAGGGAAGTCCTCACCCAGGAGAGTGCAAACTCAGAGGAGTGCACACTCAGCGGAGTGCTCATTCAGGGGACTGCACACTAAGGGGAGTGTTCATTCAGGCGAGTGCAAATTCAGGGGAGTGCACACTCAGGGGAGCGCTCACACAGAGGAGTTTCCACTAAAGTGAGCGCACACTCAGGCGGGTGCACACTCAGAGGCGTCCTCACACAGGCGAGTGCGCTCTCAGGAGAGCGCTCACTCATGGGATGCACACTCAGGATAGTGCGCACTCAGTGGAGTCCTCACTCAGGGGAGTACACACTCAGGGGAGTGCACACTCAGGGGAGCGCACACTCAGGGGAGGGCACACTCAGGGGAGTCCTCATTCAGGAGAGTGCAAACTCAGAGGAGTGCACACTCAGGGGAGTGCTCACTCAGGGGAGTGCACACTCAGGAGTCTCTTCACACAGGTGAGTCCGCATTCAGGGGAGTGCACACTCAGGGAAGTGCACACTCAGGGGAGTGCACACCCTGGGGAGGGAACACTCAGGGGAGTGCACACTCAGGGGAGTGCACACTAAGGGGTGTCTTCACCCAGGCGAGTGCACACTCAGGGGAGTGCGCACACAGGGGAGCGCTCACTCAGGGGAGTGCACACTCAGGGGAGCGCACACTCAGGGGAGTGCACACCCTGGGGAGTGAAAACTCAGGGGAGTGCACACTCAGGGGAGTGCACACTCAGGGGTGTCTTAACCCAGGCGAGCGCACAGTTAGGGGAGTGCGCACTCAAGGGTGTGCTCACTCAGGGGAGTGCACACTCAGGGGAGTCCACACTCAGGGAAGTCCTCACTCGTTAGAGTGCGAACTCAGAAGAGTGCACACTCAGGGGAGGGCTCACTCAAATGAGTCATCACTCAAGCGAGTGCCCCCTCAGGAGACGGCTCACTCAGGGGAGTGCACACTCAGGGGAGCCTCACTCAGGCGAGTTCACAATCTGGGGAGTGCACACTCAGGGGTGTCTTCACCCAGGCGAGTTCACACTCAAGGGAGCGCAAACTCAGGGGAGTCCTCACTCAGGAGAGTGCGAACTCAGAGGAGTGCACTCAGCGGAGTGCTCATTCAGGGGACTGCACACTAAGGGGAATCTTCACTCAGACGAGTGCACATTCAGGGGAGTGCACACTCAATGGAGCGCTCACTCAGGGGAGATTCCAGTAAAGTGAGCGCACACTCAGCGGAGTGCACACTCGGGAGTCCTCACACAGGCGAGTGCACACTCAGGAGAGCACTCACTCAGGGGAGTGCACACTCAGGATAGTGTGCACTCAGTGGTGTCCTCACTCAGTGGAGTGCACACTCAGGGGAGCGCACACTCAGGAGAGTGCATACTCAGGGGAGGGCACACCAGGAGAGTCCTCACTCAGGAGAGTGCGAACTCAGAGGAGTGCACATTCAGCAGAGTGCTAACTCAGGGGAGTGCACACTCTGGGGTGTCATCACTCAGGCGAGTGCACACTCAGGGGAGTGTGCACTCAGGGGCGTGCAAACTCAAGTGAGCATACACTCAGGGGAGTGGACACTCAAGGGAGTCCTCACTCAGGCGAGTTCATACTCATGGGTGTGCACACTCAGTAGTCCTCACTCAGGCAGGTGCACACTCAGGGGAGTGCCCTCTCAGGGGAAGGCTCACTCAAGGCAGTGCACACTCAGGGGAGCGCACAATCTGGGGAGCACACACTCAGGGGAGTTCACACTCAGCAGGGTCCTCACTTTTGAGAGTGCGAACTCAGAGGAGTGCACACTCAGGTGAGTGCTCATTCAGGGGAGTACACACTCAGGGGAGTCCTCACTCAGACGACGGCACACTCAGCGGAGTGCACACTCAGGGAGGCGCTCACGAAGCGGAGTGCCCCTCAGGTGAGCGCTTACTCAGGGGAGTGCACACTCAGGGGATCAAATCAGACCAGACCGGCTCAAACAGGATTTGGCCAGCTCAATCCGGACGAGACCGGCTCAACCGGTTTTGACTGGCTGAAACTGGAGCAGACCGGCTGAAACTGGTTAAGATCGGCTCAAACCAGACCAGACCAGCTGAATCGGATCAAACAGGACCAGACTGGCTTAAACCGGTGTTGACAGGCTCAAAGCGGGCCAGACCGGCTCAAACCGGTTCAGACCGGCTCAAACCGGTTCAAACAGGAACCAGACCGGCTGAAACCGGATTAATCCGTACCAGACCGGCTCAAACCGGTTTTGACCACCTCAAATCGGACCAGACAGGCACTAACCAGTTTTGACTGGCTCAAACGGCATTCAAACTGGACCAGACCGGCTCAAACCGGTTTTCACCGGATCAAACCAGACCAGACCGGGTCAAACCGGCTAAAACCGGACCATACCGGGTCGAACCAGGTTTGTCAGGCACAAACCGGCTCAAACCCTACCAGACCGCCTCATACCGGGTTTGACCGGCTGAATTCGGACTCATACCTGACCCGATCGGCTCAAATTGGTTTTGTTCGGCTCAAACCCGACCAGAATGGCACAAACCGGATCAAACCGGACCAGTCTGGTTCAAACCGGTTTGGACAGGCTCAAACCGGACCAGACCGGCAAAAACCGGTCCAGACCTGCTTAAACCAGATCAAACCGGACCAGACCGGCTCTTAGACCATCTCAAACCGGTTTTGATCGGCTCAATACGGACCAGACTGTCTCAAACTGGACCAGACCGGCTAAAACCAGTGTTGACCGTCTGAAACCAAACCAGACTGCCTTAAACCGGACCAGATTGGCTCAAAACGGGATTGACCTGTTCTAACAGGATTCAAACCATACCAGACCTTCTCCAACTGGGTTTGACCAGCTCAAACCGAACCAGACCCACTCAAAATGGATCAGACCGATCCAGACCGGCCCTTAGACTGGCTCAAACCGGTTTTGACCAGGTCAAACCGGACTCAAACCCGACCAGACCAGCTCAAACCGGTTTTGACTGGTTGAAACCAGACGAGACTGGCTCAAACCGGTGTTGACCGGCTCAAACTGGACCAGACCCGCTCAAACGGGTTTTCACCGGCTCAAACCAGATCATACCGGCTCAACCGGATCAAACCGGACCAGACCGGCTTAAACAGGGTCAAACCGGACCAGAACGGCCGAAACCGGACCAGACAAGCTCAAACCGGTTTTGACCGGCTCAAACCCGGCCAGACCAGCTAAAACCGGACCAGACCGGTTCAAACCGGACTCAAACCAGAGTAGACCGGCTCAAACCGGGTTTGACCGGCTCAAATCGGACCAGAGCAGCACAAACCGATTTTGACTGGCTCAAACCAGACTCAAACAGGACCAGATTGGCTCAAACCGGTTTTAACCAGCTCCAACACAACCAGACCGGGTGAAACCAGACCAGACCAGCTGAAACCGGTTTTGACCCCTCAAACCCAACCAGACTGGCTAAAACCGGACCAGACTGGCTCACATCAGTTTTGACCGGCTCAAACCAGACCATACCGGCTCAACCGGATCAAACCGGGCCAGACCGGCTGAAACCGGACGAGACCGGCTCAAACCGGTTTGGACCGGCTCATACCAGACCAGACTGGCTCAACCAGATCAAAGCGGACCAGACAGGCTCAAACCGGATCCAACAGGACCAGAACCACTGAAACCGGATCAAACCGGACCAGACCGGCTCAAACCGGTTTTGACCGGCTCAAAGCGGACTACACCGGCTCTAACCGGTTATGACCAGCTCAAACCACACTCAAACCGGACCAGACCGTCTCAAACTGGTGTTGTCCGGCTCAAACCACACTCGAACCGGACCAGAAGGGCTCAGACCGGTTTTGACCGGCTCAAATCGGACCAGAGCAGCACAAACCGAATTTGACCAGCTCAAACCAGACTCAAACAGGACCACAACGGCTCAAACCAGTTTTGATCGGCTCATACCGGACTCAAACCGGACCAGACCGTCTCAAACCCGTTTTGACCGGCTCAAACCCTACCAGACCGGCTAAAACCGGAACACACCCGTTCAAACCGGACTCAAACAGGAATAGAATGGCTCAAACCAGTTTTGACCGGCTCAAATCGGACCAGAGCAGCACAAACCGATTTTGACCAGCTCAAACCAGACTCAAAAAGGACCAGACCCGCTCAAACCGGTTTTCACCGGCTCAAAACCGACCAGACCGGCTGAAACCGGACTAGACCGGCTGAAACCGGTTTTGACCGGGTCAACCCCGACCACACCAACTAAAACCAGACCAGACTGACTCAGAGCACTTTTGACCGGCTCAAACCAAACCAGACTGGCTCAACCGGATCAAACCCGACCAGACCGGCTTATACCGGATCAAACTGGACCAGACCGGCTCTTAGACCATCTCAAACCGGTTTTGATAAGCTCAAAACGGACCAGAACGGCTCAAACCGGTTTTGACCAGCTGAAACCGGACCAGACCATCTCAAATCGGACTCAATCCGGACAAGACCGTCTCAAATACGATTTGACTGGCTCAAACCCGACCAGACCGGGTGAACCCGGACGAGACCGGCTCAAACCGGTTTGGACCGACTCAAACCGGACGAGACTGGCTCAACTAGATCAAAGCGGAGCAGACCGGCTCCAACCGGATCAAACTGGACCAGAACCGCTGAAACCGGCTCAAACCGGTTTTAACCGGCTCAAACCCGACCTGACTGGCTGAAATGGGATGAGACCGCCTCAAACCGGTTTTAACCGGGTCAAATCGGACCAGACTGGAACAAACCGACTTTGACCAGCTCAAACCCGACAAGACCATCTGAAACCGGACCAGACAGGCTCAAATCGGTTTTGACCGGCTCTAACCCTACCAGACCGGCTAAAACTGGACCAGATCCATTTATACAGGACTCAAACGGGAATAGACCGGCTCAAACCGGTTTTGACGTTCTCAAATCGGACCAGAGCAGCACAAACCGATTTTGACCGGCTCAAACCTGACTCAAACTGGACCAGACCGGCTCAAACCGGTGTTGACCAGCTCAAACCGGACTCAAACCGGACCAGACAGGCTCAAACCGGGTTTGAACGGCTCAAACCAGACCATACCGGCTGAAACGAATGAAACCGTACCAGACAGGCTTAAACTGGATCAAACCGGACCAGACAGGCTCAAACCTGTTTTGACCGGCTGAAATTGGACTCAAACTGGACCAGACCAGCTCAAACTGGTGTTCACTGGCTCAAACCTGATTCAAACCGGACCAGACCAGCTCACACCGCTGTTGACCGGCTCGAACCAGACTCAAACCCGACCAGAAGGGCTCAAACCCGACCAGACAGGCTCAAACCGGATCAAAACGGACCAGAACGGCTCAAACCGGTTTTGACCAGCTGAAACCGGACCAGACCAGCTCAAATCGGATCAAACCGAACCAGACAGGCTCAACCAGATCAAACCGGACCAGACCGGCTTAAACCGGATCAAACCAGACCACACCGGCTCAAACCGGTTTTGACCGGCTCAAATCGGTCCAGACCGCATCAAACTGGATCAAACCGGACCAGACTGGCTCAAACCGGTTTTGACCAGCTCAAAAGAGGCCACACCGGCACTACCGGATCTAACCGGACCAGACCGGCTCAAACCGGCTCAAACCGCACCAGACCGGCTTAAACAGGATCTGACCAGCTCACACCGGACCAGAGCGGCTCAAAGCGGTTTTGACCGGCTCAAATTGGACTCAAACCGGAACAGACCGGCTCAAACCTGTTTTGACCAGCTCAAACCGGAGCAGACAGAATCAAACCGGATCAAACCGGACCAGATCGGCCCTTAGACAGCCTCAAACTGGTTTTGATCTGCTCAATACGGACCAGAACGTCTCAAACCCGTTATGACCGGCTCAAACCACACCAGACCATCTCAAACCGGACTCAAACCAGACCTGACCGGCTCAAACTGGTGTTCACCGGCTCAAACCTGATTCAAACCGGACCAGACAGGCTCACACCAGTGTTGACCGGCTCGAACCAGACTCAAACCCGACCAGAAGGGCTCAAACCCGACCAGACAGGCTCAAACCGGATCAAAACGGACCAGACCGGCTCCAACCGGTATTGACCGGCTGAAACCAGACCAGACCAGCTCAAATCGGATCAAACGGAACCAGAGAGGCTCAACCAGATCAAACCGGACCAGACTGGGTGAAACCGGATCAAACCAGCCCAGACCGGCTCTTAGACCGTCTCAAACCGGTTTTGATCCGCTCAATACGGACCAGAACGGCTCAAACCGGTTTTGACTGGCTCAAATTGGACTCAAACCGGAACAGACCGTCTCAAACCTGTTTTGACCAGCTCAAACCGGACCAGACAGGATCAAACCAGATCAAACCGGACCATACTGGCTTAAACCGAACCAGACTGGCTCAAACAGGGTTTGACCAGCTCAAACCAGACTCAAACCGGACCAGAACGGCTCAAACCGTGTTAGACTGGCTCTAACCAGACCAAACCGGCTCAAACCGGTTTTGACCACCTCAAATCGGACTCAAACCGGACCAGACCGGCTCAAGCCATGTGTTGACCGGCTCAAATCGGACTCAAACTGGACCAGACTGGCTCAAACCGATGTTGACCGGCTCAAACCAGACTCAAACTGGACCAGAACGGCTCACACCGGACCAGACTGGCTCAAACCAGATCAAAACGGACCAGACCAGTTCAAACCGGTTTGAGCAGCTAAAACCGGACCAGACCAGCTCAAACCGGACTCAAACCAGACCAGACCGGCTGAAAACGATTTTTACCGGCTCAAATCGGACCAGACTTGCTCAAACCGATTTTGACCAGCTCAGAAAAGCCCAGACCGGCTCTCCCGGATCAAACCGGACCAGACTGGCTCAAACCGACTCAAACCGAATCAAACCGTACCAGACCAGATCTGGTCTCTTAGACCAGATCAAACCTGACCAGACCAGCTCACACCGGTTTTAACCGGGTCAAACCAGAACAGACCGGCTCAACCGGATCAAACCGGTCCAGACCGGCTCAAACCATGTGTTGACTGGCTCAAATCGGACTCAAACCGGACCAGACCGGCTCAAACCATGTGTTGACCAGCTCAAATCGGACTCAAACCGGACCAGACCGGCTCAAACCGATGTTGATTGGCTCGAACCAGACTCAAACTGGACCAGATAGGGCTCAAAACGGACCAGACTGGCTCAAACCGGATCAAAACGGACCTGACTGGCTCAAACCGGTTTTGAGCAGCTGAAATCGGACCAGACCAGCTCAAACCGGACTCAAACCGGACCAGACCGGCTGAAAACGATTTTGACTGGCTCAAATCGGACCAGTCCGGCTCAAACCGGTTTTGACCAGCTCAGAAAAGCCCAGACCGGCTCTACCGGGTCAAACCGGACCAGACTGGCTCAAACCGACTCAAACCGAATCAAACCGTACCAGACCGGCTCTTAGACCAGATCAAACCTGACCAGACCAGCTCACACCGGTTTTAACCGGGTCAAACCAGAACAGACCGGCTCAACCGGATCAAACCGGACCAGACTGGCTTTAACCGGAACAAACCGGACTAGAATGGCTCAAACCAGGGTTGACCGGCTCAAACCCGACCAGACTGGCTTAAACCGAACCAGACTGGCTCTAACAGTGTTTGACTGGCTCAAACCAGACTCAAACCGGACCTGAACGGCTCAAACTGGGTTAGACTGGCTCAAACCGGACCAGACCGGCTCAAACCGAATCAAAACCCGAACAGACCAGCTCTTAGACTGGCTCAAACCGGACCAGACCGGATCCATCAGCATTGACTGGGTGAAATCGGACTCAAACCCGATCAGACAGGCTGAAACGGGACGAGACCGGCTCAAACCGGTTTTGACCGGGTCAAATCGGACCAGACTGGCACAAACCGGTTTTGACCGGCTCAAACGTGACCAGACGGTCTGAAACCGAACCAGACAGGCTCTAAACGGTTTTGACTGGCTCAAACCCTAATATACCAGCTAAAACCGGACGAGACCTGTTCAAACCGGACTCAAACCAGAATAGACCGGATCAAAAGGGTTTTGACTGGCTCAAACCCGCCCGGACCGGCCAAAACCGGACCAGACCGGCTCAAACCGGTTTTGACAGGCTCAAAGCGGACTAGGCCGGCTATGACCGGTTATGAACGGCTGAAACCGCACTCAAACCGGACCAGACCGTCTCAAACTGGTGTTGTCTGGATCAAACCGGACTCAAACTGGACCAGACCGGCTCAATCCGGTTTTGACCGGCTCAACCGGACTCAAAGAGGGCCAGACCGGGTCAAACCGGTTTTAAACGGCTCAAATCGAACTCAAACAGGAACAGACAAGCTCAAACCGGTTTTGAATGGCTCAAACCAGACCATACCGGCTCAAACAAATCAAACCAGACAAGACAGGCTTAAACTGGATCAAACCAAACCAGACCGGCTCAAACCGGTTTTGACCGGCTCAAATCGGACAAGAGCTGCACAAACCGAATTTGACCTGCTCAAACAAGACTCAAAAAGGACCACAACGGCTCAAACCAGTTTTGACCAGCTCAAACCCGACAAGACCGGCTGAAACTGGACGAGACCACCTCAAACCAGTTTTGACTGGCACAAAGCGTACTAGACAGGCTGTAACCAATTTTGACCGGATCAAACTGCACTCAAACCGGACCAGATCGTCTCAAACTGGTGTTGTCAGGCTTAAACTGGACTCAAACCGGCCCAGACCGGCTCAAACCAGATTTGACCTGCTAAAACCGTACTCAAACCGGACCAGACAGTATCAAACCCGTTTTGACCAGCTCAAACATGACCAGACCGGCTGAAACCGAACGAGACCGGCTCAAACCGTTTTGGACCGGCTCAAACCAGACCAGACTGGCTCAACCAGATCAAAGCGGGACCAGACCGGCTCAAACCGGAACAAAGAGGACCAGAACCGCTCAACCGGATCGAACAATACCAGACCGGCTCAAACCGGTTTTGACTGGCTCAAACTGGACTCAATCCGGACCCAACCGGCTCAAATCGGTTTTAACCAGCTCAAACCAGACCATAGCAGCTCAACTGGATCAAACCAGACCCAGACCGGCTCAATTCGGACCAGACCGCTCAAACCGTTCGCAAACCGCTTTTCACCAGCTCAAACCGGTCCAGACAGCCTCAAACCGGTTTTGACTGGCTCAAACCGGACTCAAACAGAACCAGACCGGGTCAAACTGGTTTTAAACGGCTCAAATCGGATTCAAACAGGACCACACCAGCTCAAACCGGTTTTGACCGACTCAAACGCGACCAGACCAGCTCAAATAGGACAAAACCGCCTCAATCCAGTTTTGAGCGACTCAAACCCGTCCAGAACGGCTAAAACCGTACCAGACCGGCTCAAACCGGTTTTGACCGGCTCAAAGCGGACTAGACCGGATCTCACCGGTTATGACCAGCTCAAACCGCACTCAAACCGGACCAGACCGTCTCAAACTGGTGTTGTCCGGCTCAAACCGCACTCAAACAGGACCAGACCAGCTCAGACCGGTTATGACCGGCTCAAATCGGACCAGAGCAGCACAAACCGAATTTGACCAGCTCAAACCAGACTCAAACAGGACCACACCGGCTCAAACCGGTTTTGACCAGCTCAATCCCCACCAGACCGGCTGAAACTGGACGAGACCGCCTCAAACCGGTTTTGACCGACTCAAACCCGTCCAGACCAGCTAAAACCGGACCAGACCCATTCAAACCGGTTTTCACCAGCTCAAAGAGGACTAGACCGACACTAACCGTTTATGACCGGCTCAAACCGAACTCAAACCGGACCAGACCGTCTCAAACTGGTGTTGTCCGGCTCCAACCGGACTCAAACTGGACCAGACCATCTCAAACCGGTTTTGACTGGCTCAATCCGGACTCAAACCGGACCAGAACGTCTCAAACCAGTTTTGACCAGCACAAACCCGACCAGACCAGCTGAAACCAGACGAGACCGGCTCAAACCAGACCAGACTGGCTCAACCAGATCAAAGCGGACCAGACCGGCTCAAACCGGATCAAACCGGACCCGAACCGCTGAAACCGGATCAAACCGGACCAGACCAGCTCAAACCGGTTTTAACCGGCTCAAACCCGATCAGACCTCCTGAAACGGGATGAGACCGCCTCAAATCGGTTTTCACCAGCTCAAATCGGACCAGACCGGCCCAAACCGGTTTTGACCAGCTCAATCCCGACCAGACCATCTTAAAACGGACCAACAGGCTCAAACCGGTTTTTACCGGCTCAAACCCTACCAGAGCAGTTAAAACCGGACCAGTTCCATTCAAACAGGGATCAAACCAGTATAGGAATAGACCGGCTCAAACCGGTTTTGACCGGCTCAAATCGGACCAGAGCAGCACAAACCGATTTTGACCGGCTCAAACCACACTCAAAGAGGAAGAGACCGGCTCAAACCTGTTTTCACCGGCTCAAACCCGATCAGACCGGCTGAAACTGGACGAGACCGGCTGAAACTGGTTTTGACCGGGTAACCCCGACCAGACCAGCGAAAACAGGACCAGACTGGCTCAGACCAGTTTTGACCAGCTAAAATCGGACCAGACTGGCTCAAACCAATTTTCACCAACTCAAAGCAGACTAGACCAGCTCTAAACGGTTATGACCGGCTCAAACCGCACTCAAACCGGACCAGACCGTCTCAAACTGGTGTTGTCTGGCTCAAACCGGACTCAAACTGGACCAGACCGGCTCAAACCGGTTTTGACCGGCTCAAACCGGACTCAAACCGGACCAGACCGTCTCCTACCCGTTTTGACTGGCTCAAACCAGACCAGACCGGCTGAAACCGGACGAGACCGGCTCAAGCCAGTTTGGACCAGCTCAAACAAGACAAGACAGGCTCAACCAGATCAAAGCGGACCAGACCGGCTCAAACTGGATCAATCCGGACCAGAACCACTGAAACTGGATCAAACCGGACCAGACCGGCTCAAACCAGTTTTAACCAGCTCAAACCCGACCAGACCAGCTGAAATAGGATGAAACCGCCTCAAACCGGTTTTGACCGGATCAAATCAGACCAGACCGGCAGAAACCAGTTTTGACCGGCTCAAACCCGACCACACCATGTGAAAATGGACCAGACAGGCTCAAACCGGTTTTGACTGGCTCAAACCCTACCTGACCAGCTAAAACTTGACCAGACCCGTTCAAACAGGACTCAAACCAGAATAGACCGGCTCAAACCGGTTTTGACCGGCTCAAATCGGACCAGAGCAGCACAAACCGATTTTGACCGGCTCAAACCAGACACAAGCAGGACCAGACCGGCTCAAACCGGTTTTCAGCGGCTCAAACCCGACCAGACAGTCTGAAAATGGACAAGAACGGCTGAAACCGGTTTTAACTGGGTCAACCCCGACCAGACCGGTTAAAACAGTACCAGACTGGCTCAGACCAGTTTTGACCAGCTCAAACAGAACCAGACCGGCTCAACCGGATCAAACCGGACCAGACTGGCTTAAACCGGATCAAACCGGACCAGACCGCCTCTTAGACCGTCTCAAACCGGTTTTGATCCGCTCAATACGGATCAGAATGGCTCAAACTGGTTTTGACCGGCTCAAACGGGACCAGACCGGCTCAAACTGGACTCAAACCCTACCAGAACGGATCAAACCGGTGTTGACTGGCTCTAACCTGACTCAAACTGGACCAGACCGGCTCACACCGGTGTTGACCAGTTCAACCGGACTCAAACCGGACCAGACCGGCTCAAACCGTTTTTGAACGGCTCAAACCTGACCATACCAACTCAAACGAATCAAACCGGAACAAAGCAGCTTAAACTGGATCAAACCGGACCAGACCGGCTCAAACCGGTTTTGACCAGCTCAAATCGGACGAGAACAGCACAAACCGAATTTGACCAGGTCAAACCAGACTCAAACTGGACCACACCGGCTCAAACCGGTTTTGACCAGCTCAAACCCGACCAGACCGGCTGAAACTGGATGAGACCGCCTCAAACCGGTTGTGACCGGCTCAAACCCATCCAGACCGGCTAAAAGCGGACCAGACCGGCTCAAACCAGTTTTGACCGGCACAAAACGGACTATACCGGGTCTAACCGGTTATGACCGGCTCAAATCACCCTCAAACCGGACCAGACCGTCTCAGACTGGTGTTGTCCAGCTCAAACCGGACTCAAACTGGACCAGACTGTCTCAAACCCGTTTTGACCGGCTCAAACCCGAACAGACAGGCTGAAACTGGACGAGACCGGCTCAAACCGGTTTGGACCGGCTCAAACCAGACCAGACCGGTTCAAACCGGATCAAACCACACCAGACCGGCTCAAACCGGTTTTGACTGCCTCAAACCGGACTCAAACCGGACCCGACCGGCTCCAACCGGTTTTAACCAGATCAAACCCGACCATACCGGCTCAACCGGATGAAACCGGACCAGTCCGGCTCAAACCGGAACAGACCGGCTCAAACCAGTTGCAAACCGCTTTTGACCAGCGCAAACCAGTTCAGACAGCCTCAAACCGGTTTTGACTGGCTCAAACCGGACTCAAACAGGACCAGACCGGGTCAAACTGGTTTTAAACGGCTCAAATCGGATTCAAACAGGACACACCGGCTCAATCCGGTTTTGACCGACTCAAACCTGACCAGACCGACTAAAACTGTACGAGACCGCCTCAAAGCGGTTTTGACCGACTCAAATCCGTCCAGACCAGCTAAAACCAGACCAGACCGGCTCAAACCGGTTTTGACCGGCTCAAACCAGACTAGACCGGCTCTAAACGGTTTTGACCGGCTCAAACCACACTCAAACCGGACCAGAACGTCTCAAACTGGTGTTGTCCGGCTCAAACCGTACTCAAACCGGACCAGACCGGCTCAAACCGGTTTTGACCGGCTCAAACCGGACTCAAACCGGACCAGACCATCTTAAACCCGTTTTGACTGGCTCTAACCCGACCAGACTGGCTGAAACTGGACGAGACCGGCTCAAACCAGTTTGGACTGGCTCAAACCAGACCAGACTGGCTTAACCAGATCAAAACGGACCAGACCAGCTCAAACCAGACTCAAACCGGACCAGACCGGCTGAAAACGGTTTTGACCAGCTCAAATTGGACCAGAACGCATCAAACCAGATCAAACCGTCCAGAACGGCTCAAACCGGTTTTGACCAGCTCACAAAAGCCCAGACCGGCTCTACCGGATCAAACCGGACCAGAACGGCTCAAACCGGCTCAAACCGCACCAGACTGGCTCAAACAGGATTTGACCTGCTCACACTGGACCAGACCGGATCAAACCGGATTTGACCCGTTCAAATTGGACTCAAACCGGAACAGACCAGCTCAAACCGGTTTTGACCAGCTCAAACCGTACCAGAGAGACTTAAACCGGATCAAACCGGACCAGACTGGCCCTAACAAACCGGACCAGACTGGCCCTTAGACAGTCTCAAACCGGTTTTGATCGGCTCAATACGGACCAGAATGGCTCAAACTGGTTTTGACCGGCTCAAACCAGACCAGACCATCTCAAACCGGAATCAAACCACACCAGACGAGCTCACACCGGTTTTAACCGGGTCTAACCAGAACAGACCAGCTCAACCGGATCAAACTGGACCAGACCGACTTTAACCGGATCAAACTGGACCACACCGGTTTTAACCGGATCAAACCGGACCAGACCGGCTCAAACCAGGTTTGACCGGATCAAAAACGACCATACTGGCTTAAACCGATCCAGACTGGCACAATCAGGGTTTGACCGGCTCAAACCGGACTCAAACAGCACCAGACCGGCTTTAACCAGATCAAACCGCACCAGACCAGCTCAAACTGATTTTGACCGGCGCAAATCAGACGAGAGCAGCACAAACAGAATTTGACCAGCTCAAAATAGACTCAAACAGTACCACACCAGCTCAAACCGGTTTTGACCGGCTCAAACCCGACCAGACCGGCTGAAACGGGACGAGACCACCTCAAACTGGTTTTGACTGAATCAAACCCGTCCAGACCAGCTCAAACCAGACCAAACCGGCTCAAATCGGATCACACCGGACCAGAACCGCTCATACCGGATCAAACCGGACCAGACCGGCTCAAACCGGTTTTAACCGGCTGAAACCCGACCAGAGCGGCTGAAACGGGACGAGACCGCCTCAAACCGGTTTTGACCAGCTCAAATCGGACCAGACCGGCACAAACCGGTTGTGACCGGCTCAAACCCAACCAGACTGTCTGAATCCAGACCTGACGCGTTCAAACAGGACTCAAACAGGAATAGACCGGCTCAAACCGGTTTTGACCGGCTCAAATCGGACCAGAGCAGCACAAAAAATTTTGAACGGCTCTAACCAGACTCAAACAAGACCAGACCGGCTCAAACCGGTTTTCACGGGCTCAAACCCGACCAGACCGGCTGAAACCGGACGAGACCTGCTGAAACCGGTTTTGACCGGATCAACCCCGACGAGACCGGCTGAAAACGGACCAGACTGGCTCAGACCAGTTTTGACCGGCTCAAACAGAACCAGACCGCCTCAACCGGATCAAACCAGATCAGACCGGCTTAAACTGGATCAAACCAGACCAGACCGGCTCTTAGACCATTTCCAATCGGTTTTGATCGGCTCAATACGGACCAGAATGGCTCAAACCGGATTTGACCGGCTCAAACCGGACCAGACCGTCTCAAACCGGACTCAAACCAGACCAGAACGGATCAAACCGGTGTTGACCGGCTCAAACCTAACTCAAACTGGACCAGACCGGCTCAAACCGGTGTTGACCAGCTCAAACGGGACTCAAACCGGACCAGACCGGCTCACATCGCTGTTGACCGGCTCGAACCAGACTCAAACCGGACCAGAACGGCTCAAACCGGACCAAACAGGCTCAAACCGGATCAAAACGGACCAGACCGGCTCAAACCGGTTTTGACCAGCTGAAACCGGACCAGACCAGCTCAAACCGGACTCAAACCCGACCAGACCGGCTGAAAACGGTTTTGACCGGCTCAAGTCGGACCACACCGCATCAAACCGGATCAAACCGGAACACACCGGCTCAAACCGGTTTTGATCAGCTCTCAAAAGCTCAGACCGGCTCTATCGGATCAAACCGGACCACACCGTCTCAAACCGGCTCAAACCGCACTAGATCGGCTCAAACAGGATTTGACCAGCTCACACCGGACCACACCGGTTCAAACCGGTTTTGACCGGCTCAAATTGGACTCAAACCGGAACAGTCAGGCTCAAACCGGTTTTGACCAGCTCAAACTGGACCAGACAGACGCAAACCGGATCAAACCGGACCAGACTGGGTCTTAGACAGTGTCAAACCGGTTTTGAACAGCTCAACACGGACCAGAACGGCTTAAACCGGTTTTGACCGGCTCAAACCGGACCAGACCATCTCAAACCTGACTCAAACCGGACCAGACCAGCTCAAACCGGCTTTGACCGGGTCAAACCTGAACAGACCGGCTCAACCGGATCAAAACGGACCAGACCGGCTTTAACCGGATCAAACCAGACCAGACCGGCGTAAACCAGGGTTGACCAGACTGACTTAAACCGAACCAGACTGGCTCAAACAGGGTTTGACCGGCTCAAACCGGACTCAAACCAGACCAGAACGGCTCAAACCGTGTTAGACTGGCTGAAACTGGACCAGAACGGCTCAATCCGAATCAAACCGGACCAGACCGGCTCTTAGACCGGCTAAAACCGTACCAGACCGGCTCGAACCGGTGTTGACCAGCTCAAACCGGACTCAAACCGGATCAGAAAGGCTCAAACCGGTTTTGAATGGCTCAAACCAGACCATACCAGCTCAAACGAATCAAACCGGACCAGACTGGCTTACACCGGATCAAATCGGACCAGACCGGCTCAAACCGGTCGCAAACCACTTTTGACCAGCTCATACCGGTCCAGACAGCCTCAAACCGGTATTGACTGGCTCAAACCAGACTCAAAGAGGACCAGACCGGGTCAAACCGGTTTTAAACGGCTCAAATCGAACTCAAACAGGAACAGACCAGCTCAAACCGGTTTTGAATGGCTCAAACCAGACCATACCAGCTGAACCGGATCAATCCGGACTAGACCGGCTCAAACTGGACCAGACCAGCTCAAACCGCTCGCAAACCGCTTTTGAACAGCTCAAACTGCTCCAGACAGCCTCAAACCCGTTTTGACTGGCTCAAACCAGACTCAAACAGGACGAGACCGGGTCAAACTGGTTTTAAATGGCTGAAATCGGATTCAAACAGGACCACACCGGCTCAAACCGGTTTTGACCGACTCAAACACGACCAGACCGGCTCAAATTGGACGAGACCGCCTCAAACCGGTTTTGAGCGACTCAAACCCTTCCAGAACGCCTAAGACCGGACCAGACCAGCTCAAACCGCTTTTGACCGGCTCAAGGCAGACTAGACCGGGTCTCACCGGTTATGACCGGCTCAAACCGCACTCAAACCGGACCAGACCGTCTCAAACTGGTGTTGTCCGGCTCAAACTGCACTCAAACTGGACCAGACCGGCTCAGACCGGTTTTGACCAGCTCAAACCGGACCAGAGCAGCACAAACCGAATTTGACCAGCTCAAATCAGACTCAAACAGGACCACACCAGCTCAAACCGGTTTTGACTGCCTCAAACCCGACCAGACGGGCTGAAACTGGACGAGACCGCCTCAAACTGGTTTTGACCGACTCAAACCCGTCCAGACCGGCTGAAACTGGACCAAACCAGCTCAAACTGTTATTGACCAGCTCAAAGTGGACTAGACCTGCTCAAACCGGTTTTGACCGGCTCATACCGGACTCAAAACGGAACATACCGTCTCAAACGCGTTTTCACCGGCTCAAACCCGACCAGACCGGCTGAAACTGGATGACACTGCCTCAAACCGGTTGTGTCCGACTCAAACCGTCCAGACTGGCTTAAACCTGACCAGACCGGCTCGAACCTTTTTTGACCAGCTCAAATCGGACTCAAACCAGACCAGACAGGCTCAAACCGGATTAGAACGGCTGAAACCAGACCATACCGGCTCAAACGAATCAAACCGGTCCTGACTGGCTTAAACTGGATCAAACCGGACCAGACCAGCTCAAACCAGAACAGACCGGCTCAAACCAGTCGCAAACCGCTTTTGACCAGCTCATACCGATCCAGACAGCCTCAAACCGGTTTTGACTGGCTCAAACCGGACTCAAACAGGTCCAGACCGTGTCAAACCGTTTTTAAACGGCTCAAATCGGACTCAAACAGGAACAGACAGGCTCAAACATGGTTTGACCGTCTCAAACCAGACCACACTGGCACAACCGGATCAAACCGGACGAGACCGGCTTAAACCAGAATAATCCGTACCAGACCGGCTCAAACCGGTTTTGACCACCTCAAATCGGACCAGACAGGCACTAACCGGTTTTGACTGGTTCAAACCGCACTCAAACCGGACCAGACATGTTCAAACCGGTTTTGAACAGCCAAAACCCGACCAGACCACCTGAAACCGGACCAGACTGACTCAAACCGGTTTTTAACCATCTCAAAGCGGACTAGACCGGCTCTAACCAGTTATGACCGGCTCAAACCACACTCAAACCGGACCAGACCGTCTCAAAATGGTGTTGTCCGGCTCAAACTGTACTCAAACCGGACCAGACCGGCTCAAACCGGTTTTGACCGGCTCAAACTGGACTCAAACCGGACCAGACCGTCTCAAACCCGTTTTGACCGGCTCAAACCCGACCAGACCGGCTGAACCCGGACGAGACTGGCTCAAACCGGTTTGGACCGGCTCAAACCAGACCAGACTGGCTCAAACAGATCAAAGCGGACCAGACCGGCTCAAACCTGATCAAACCGGACCAGAACCGCTGAAACTGGATCAAACCGGACCATACCGGCTCAAACCAGTTTTAACCGGCTCTAGCATGACCAGACCAGCTGAATTGGGACGAGACCGCCTCAAACCGGTTTTGACCGGGTCAAATCAGACCAGACCAGCACAAACCGGTTTTGTCCGGCTCAAACCCGATCAGACCGTCTTAAACCGGACCAGACCGTCTCAAACCCGTTTTGACTGGTTCAAACCCTAAGAGACCGGCTAAAACCAGACCAGACCCGTTCAAAGCGGATCCAAACAGGAATAGAACAGCTCAAACCGGTTTTGACTGGCTCAAATCGGACCAGAGCAGCACAAACCGATTTTGACTGGCTCAAACCACACTCAAACAGGACCAGACCGGCTCAAACCGGTTTTCACCGGCTCAAACCCGAGCAGACCGGCTGAAACGGGACGAGAACGGCTGAAACCGGTTTTGAACGGGTCAACCCCGACCAGACCAACTAAAACCGGACCAGACTGGCTCAGACCACTTTTGATCGGCTCAAACCGAACCAGACCAGCTCATCCGGATCAAACCGGTCCAGACTGGCTAATACCAGATCAAAGCGGGCCAGACCAGCTCTTAGAGCGTCTCAAACAGGTTTTGATAAGCTCAAAACGGACCGTAACAGCTTAAACCGGTTTTGACCGGCTCAAACTGGACCAGACCCGCTTAAACTGGGTCAAACCAGACCAGACTGCCTCAAACCGGTTTTGACCGGCTCAAATAGGACGAGAGCAGCACAAACCGAATTTGACCAGCTGAAACCAGACTCAAACAGGAATACAACGGCTCAAACCGGTTTTGACCAGCTCAATCCCGACCAGACCAGGTGAAACTGGACGAGACCACCTCAAACCGGTTTTCACCGACTCAAACCCGTCCAGACCGGCTAAAACCGGACCAGATCGGCTCAAACCGGTTTTCAGCAGCTCAAAGCGGACTAGACCGGCTCTAACCAGTTATGACCGGCTCAAACCGCACTCAAACTGGACCAGACCGTCTCAAACTGGTGTTGTCCAGCTCCAACCGGATTCAAACTGGACCAGACCGGCTCAAACCGGGTTTGACCAGCTCAATCCGGACTCAAACAGGACCAGACCGTCTCAAACCCGTTTTGACTGGCTCAAACCCGAACAGACTGGCCAAAACCGAACGAGACCGGCTCAAACCGGTTTGGACCGGCTCAAACCAGACCAGACTGGCTCAACCAGATCAAAGCGGACCAGACCGGCTCATACCGGATCAAACCGGACCAGAACTGCTGAAACCGGATAAAACCGGACCAGACTGGCTCCAACCGGTTTTAACTGGCTGAAACCCGACCAGACCAACTGAAACGAGACGAGACCGCGTCAAACCGGTTTTTACCGAATCAAACCCGTCCAACCGGCTAAAACTGGACCAGACCGGCTTGAACCAGTGTTGAACAGCTCAAACTGGACTCAAACCGGACCATAACGGCTCAAAGCGGTTTTGAATGGCTCAAACCAGACCATACAGGCTGAAGCGAATCAAACCAGACCAGCCCGGCTTACACCGGATCAAACCGGACCAGACCGGCTCAAACCAGTCGCAAACCGCTTTTGACCAGCTCATACCAGTCCAGACAGCCTCAAACCGGTTTTGACTGGCTCAAACCGGACTCAAACAGGACCAGACCGGCTCAAACCGGTTTTAAACGGCTCAAATTGGACTCCAACAGGAGCAGACCGGCTCAAACAGGGTTTGACCATCTCAAACCAGACCAGACTGGCTCAACGGGATCAAACCTGTCCAGACCGGCTTAAACCGGATCAAACCAGTTTTGACCATCACAAACCAGACCAGACCGGTTCAAATCCGATCAAACCGGACCAGACCGGCTCAAACCTGTTTTGACCATACTAGACTGGCTCAAACCGGTTTTTAGCGGATCAAATCGCACCAGACCGGCTCAAACCGGTTTAGACCGTCTCCAAACGGACTCAAACCGCTTTTGACCGGCACAAACCGGACCAGACCGACTCAAACCTGTTTTGACCGGCTCAAACCGGACGCAAAATGTACCAGAATGGCTCAAACCGGACTCAAACCGGACTAGACCGGCTCAAATCGGTTTTGATCGGCTGAAACCAGACAAGGACCAACCGGCTCAAACCGGACTCAAACCGGACCAGACCGGTTTAAACCGGATCAAACCGGCCAGTCCGGCTAAAACTGGTTTTGACCAGCTCAAATCGGACGAGAGCAGCACAAACCTAATTTAACCAGCTTAAACCAGAATCAAACAGGACCACAAAGGCTCAAAGCAGTTCTGACCGACTCAAACCCGACCAGACAGGTTAAAACCATACGAGACTGCCTCAAACCGGGTTTCACCGACTTAAACCCGTCCAGACCGGCTAAAATCGGACCAGACCGGCTCAAACCGGTTTTGACCGGCTCAAAGCGGACTAGACCGGCTCTAACCAGTTATGACCGGCTCAAACCACACTCAAACCGAACCAGACCGTCTCAAACTGGTGTTGTCCAGCTCAAACCGCACTCAAACCGGACCAGAACGGCCCAGACCGGTTTTGACCGTCTCAAAACCGACCAGACCGAATGAAACCAGACAAGAACGGCTGAAACCGGTTTAGACCGGGTCAACCCCGACCAGACCAACTAAAACCGGACCAGACTGGCTCAGAACACTTTTGACTGGGTGAAACCGAACAAGACCGGCTAAACCGGATCAAACTGGACCAGACCGGCTTATACCGGTTTAAACCAGACCAGACCAGCTCTTAGACCGTCTCAAACAGGTTTTGATCTGCTCAAAACGGACCAGAACGGCTCAATCCGGTTTTGACCTGCTCAAACCGGACCAGACCAGCTCAAACCGGACTCAAACCGGACCAGAATGGATCAAACCGGTGTTGACCGGCTCAAACCTGACTCAAAGAGTACCAGACGGGCTCAAACCGGTGTTGACCAGCTCAAACCAGACTCAAACCGGACCAGACCGGCTCAAACAGGTTTTGAATGGCTCAAACCAGACCATACCGGCACAAACGAATCAAATTGGACCAGAGCGACTTAAACCGGATCAAACCGTTCCAGACCGTCTCAAACTGGTGTTGTCCGGCTCAAATCGCACTCAAACCGGACCAGAACGACTCAGAACGGTTTTGACTGGCTCAAATCGGACCAGAGCCACACAAACCGAATTTGACCAGCTCAAACCAGACTCAAACAGGACCACACCGGCTCAAACCGGTTTTGACCGGCTCAAACCTGACCAGACCATCTGAAACTGGACGAGACCAGCTCAAACCGGTTTTGACCGACTCAAACCCGTCCAGACTGGCTAAAACCGGACCAGACCGGCTCAAACTGGTTTTGACCAGCTCAAAGAGGACGAGACCGGCTCTAACCGGTTATGACCAGCTCAAACCGCACTGAAACTGGACCAGACCGTCTCAAACTGGTGTTGTCCGGCTCAAAAAGGTCTCAAACCAGACCAGACCGACTCAAACCGGTTTTGACCGGCTCATACAGCTCTCAAACCGGACCAGACCGTCTCAAACCCGTTTTGACCGGCTCAAACCCGACCAGACTGGCTGAAACTGGACGGGACCGGCTGAAACCGCTTTGGACTGGCTCAAACCAGACCAGACTGGCTCAACCAGATCAAAGCGGACCAGACAGGCTCAAACCGGATCCAACAGGACCAGAACCGCTCAAACCGGATCAAACCGGACCAGACCGGCTCCAACCGGTTTTGACTGGCTCAAACTAGACTCAATCCAGACCCGTCCTGCTCAAACTGGTTTTAACCAGCTCAAACAAAACCATACCTGCTCAACCGGATCAAACCGGAGCAGACCGGCTCAAACCGGACAGACCAGCTCAAACTGGTCGCAAACCGCTTTTGACCAGCTGCAACCGGTCCAGAAAGCCTCAAACCGGTTTTGACTGGCTCAAAACGGACTCAAACAGGACCAGACCGGGTCAAACCCGTTTTAAACAGCTCAAATCGGACGCAAACAGGAACAGACCGGCTCAAACAGGGTTTGACCGTCTCAAACCACACCAGAACGGCTCAAAGGGATCAAACCGGACCAGACCGGCTTAAACCGGATCAAACCGGTTTTGACTGTCACAAAACGGACCAGACCGGTTCAAACCCGATCAAACCGGACCAGACCGGCTCAAACCTGTTTTGACCGTATTAGACTGGCTCAAACCGGTTTTTAGCGGCTCAAATTGAACCAGACCGGCTCAAACTGGTTTTGACCGGCTCCAAACACACTCAAACCGGTTTTGACCGGCACAAACCGGACCAGACCGCCTCAAACCTGTTTTGAACTGCTCAAACCGGACGAAAAACGTACCAGACCGGCTCAAACCGGACTCAAATCGGACTAGACCGGCTCAAATCGGTTTTGATCGTCTCAAACCGGACAAGGACCAAACCGGCTCAAACCGGACTCAAACCGCACCAGAGCGGCTCAAAACGGTTTTGAACGGCAGAAACCAGACCAAACCGGCTGAAACGGATAAAACCGGACTAGACTGGCTCAACCCGGAACAAACCGGACCAGACTGGCTCAAACAGGATTTGACCAGCTCAAACTGGACCAGAACGGTTCTTAGACCATCTCAAACCGGTTTTGAATGGCTCAAATCGGACCAGACTGGCACAAACCAGTTTTGACGGGCTCAAACTGGACTCAAATCAGAGCAGACCAGCTCAAACCATTGTTAACCGGCTCAAACTGGAATCAAACCGGGCCTGACCAGCTCAAAGTGGTGCACACTCAGGGGAGCACTCACTCAGGGGAGTGCACACTCAGGATAGTGCGCACTCAGTGGAGTCCTCACTCAGGCGAGTGCACACTCAGGGGAGTTCACACACTGGGGAGCGCTCACTCAGTGGAGCACACACTCAGGGGTGGACACACTCAGGAGAGTGCACACTCAGGGGAGGGCACACTCAGGGGATCCTCTCTAAGGCGAGTTCACACTCAGGGGAGTGCACACTCAGGGGTGTCTTCACCCAGGCGAATTCACACTCAGGGGAGCGCGCACTCAGGGGAGCACTCACTCGGGGAGTGCACACTGAGGGGAGAGCACAATCAGGGGAGTGTACACTCAGGGAAGTGCTCATACAGTGGTGTGCACACTCAGGGGAGTCCTCAATTAGGCGAGTTCACACTCAGGGGAGTGCACACTCAGGGGTGTCCTCTCACAGGGGAGGGCACACTCAGGGGAGTTCGCACTCAGGGAAGTGCTCATTCAGGGGAGCGCAATCTCAGGGGAGCGCACACTCAGGACAGCGCATATTCAGGGGAGTGCTCACTCAGGAGAGTGCGAACACAGAGAATTGCACACACAGGGTAGTCCTCACTCAGGAGAGTGCGAACTCAGGGGAGTGCACACTCAGGGGAGTGCTCACTCAGGGGGATGAACACTCAGGAGTACTCACACAGGCGAGTGCACATTCAGGATAGTCCTCACTCAGGGGAGCGCTCACTCAGGGTAGCGCTCACTCAGGGGAGTGCACACTCAGGGAAGCGCACACTCACCGGAACGCACAATCAGGGGAGTGCACACTCAGGGAAGTCCTCACCCAGGAGAGTGCAAACTCAGAGGAGTGCACACTCAGCGAACTGCTCATTCAGGGGACTGCACACTAAGGGGAGTGTTCATTCAGGCGAGTGCTAATTCAGGGGAGTGCATACTCAGGGGAGCGCTCACACAGAGGAGTTTCCACTAAAGTGAGCACACACTCAGGCGCGTGCACACTCAGAGGCGTCCTCACACAGGCGAGTGCGCTCTCAGGAGAGCGCTCACTCATGGGATGCACACTCAGGATAGTGCGCACTCAGTGGAGTCCTCACTCAGGGGAGTACACACTCAGGGGAGTGCACACTCAGGGGAGCGCACACTCAGGGGAGGGCACACTCAGGGGAGTCCTCTTTCAGGAGAGTGCAAACTCAGAGGAGTGCACACTCAGGGGAGCGCTCACTCAGGGGAATGCACACCCTGGAGAGCGAACACTCAGGGGAGTGCACACTCAGGGGAGTGCACACTCAGGAGTCTCTTCAAACAGGTGAGTCCGCATTCAGGGGAGTGCACACTCAGGGAAGTGCACACTGAGGGGAGTGCACACCCTGGGGAGGGAACACTCAGGGGAGTGCACACACAGGGGAGTGCACACTAAGGGGTGTCTTCACCCAGGCGAGTGCACACTCAGGGGAGTGCACACACAGGGGAGCCCTCACTCAGGGGAGTGCACACTCAGGGGAGCGCACACTCAGGGGAGTGCACACCCTGGGGAGTGAAAACTCAGGGCAGTGCACACTCAGGGGAGTGCACACTCAGGGGTGTCTTTACCCAGGCGAGCGCACAGTTAGGGGAGTGCGCACTCAAGGGTGTGCTCACTCAGGGAAGTGCACACTCAGGGGAGTCCACATTCAGGGAAGTCCTCACTCGTTAGAGTGCGAACTCAGAAGTGTGCACACTCAGAGGAGGGCTCACTCAAATGAGTCATCACTCAAGCGAGTGCCCCCTCAGGAGACAGCTCACTCAGGGGAGTGCACACTTAGGGGAGCCTCACTCAGGCGAGTTCACACTCTGGGGAGTGCACACTCAGGGGTGTCTTCACCCAGGCGACTTCACACTCAAGGGAGCGCAAACTCAGGGGAGTGCACACTCAGGGGAGTCCTCACTCAGAATAGTGCGAACTCAGAGGAGTGCACTCAGCGGAGTGCTCATTCAGGGGACTGCACACTAAGGGGAGTCTTCACTCAGACGAGTGCACATTCAGGGGAGTGCACACTCAGGGGAGGGCTCACTCAGGGGAGATTCCAGTAAAGTGAGCGCACACTCAGCGGAGTGCACACTCGGGAGTCCTCACACAGGCGAGTGCACACTCAGGAGAGCACTCACTCAGGGGAGTGCACACTCAGGATAGTGTGCACTTAGTGGAGTCCTCACTCACTGGAGTGCACACTCAGGGGAGCACACACTCAGGGGAGTGCATACTCAGGGGACGGCACACCAGGAGAGTCCTCACTCAGGAGAGTGCGAACTCAGAGGAGTGCACATTCAGCAGAGTGCTAACTCAGGGGAGTGCACACTCTGGGGTGTTGTCACTCAGGAGAGTGCACACTCAGGGGAGTGCGCACTCAGGGGCGTTCAAACTCAAGTGAGCATACACTCAGGGGAGTGGACACTCAAGGGAGTCCTCACTCAGGCGAGTTCATACTCATGGGTGTGCACACTCAGTAGTCCTCACTCAGGCAGGTGCACACTCAGGGGAGTGCCCACTCAGGGGAAGGCTCACTCAAGGCAGTGCACACTCAGGGGAGCGCACAATCTGGGGAGCACACACTCAGGGGAGTTCACACTCAGCCGGGTCCTCACTTTTGAGAGTGCGAACTAAGAGGAGTGCACACTCAGGTGAGTGCTCATTCAGGGGAGTACACACTCAGGGGAGTCCTCACTCAGACGACGGCACACTCAGCGGAGTGCACACTGAGGGAGGCGCTCACGAAGCGGAGTGCCCCTCAGGTGAGCGCTTACTCAGGGGAGTGCACACTCAGGGGATCAAATCAGACCAGACCGGCTCAAACCGAATCAAACCCGAACAGACCAGCTCTTAGACTGGCTCAAACCGGACCAGACCGGATCCATCAGCATTGACTGGGTGAAATCGGACTCAAACCCGATCAGACAGGCTGAAACGGGACGAGACCGGCTCAAACCGGTTTTGACCGGGTCAAATCGGACCAGACTGGCACAAACCGGTTTTGACCGGCTCAAACGTGACCAGACGGTCTGAAACCGAACCAGACAGGCTCTAAACGGTTTTGACTGGCTCAAACCCTAATATACCAGCTAAAACCGGACGAGACCTGTTCAAACCGGACTCAAACCAGAATAGACCGGATCAAAAGGGTTTTGACTGGCTCAAACCCGCCCGGACCGGCCAAAACCGGACCAGACCGGCTCAAACCGGTTTTGACAGGCTCAAAGCGGACTAGGCCGGCTATGACCGGTTATGAACGGCTGAAACCGCACTCAAACCGGACCAGACCGTCTCAAACTGGTGTTGTCTGGATCAAACCGGACTCAAACTGGACCAGACCGGCTCAATCCGGTTTTGACCGGCTCAAACCGGACTCAAAGAGGGCCAGACCGGGTCAAACCGGTTTTAAACGGCTCAAATCGAACTCAAACAGGAACAGACAAGCTCAAACCGGTTTTGAATGGCTCAAACCAGACCATACCGGCTCAAACAAATCAAACCAGACAAGACAGGCTTAAACTGGATCAAACCAAACCAGACCGGCTCAAACCGGTTTTGACCGGCTCAAATCGGACAAGAGCTGCACAAACCGAATTTGACCTGCTCAAACAAGACTCAAAAAGGACCACAACGGCTCAAACCAGTTTTGACCAGCTCAAACCCGACAAGACCGGCTGAAACTGGACGAGACCACCTCAAACCAGTTTTGACTGGCACAAAGCGTACTAGACAGGCTGTAACCAATTTTGACCGGATCAAACTGCACTCAAACCGGACCAGATCGTCTCAAACTGGTGTTGTCAGGCTTAAACTGGACTCAAACCGGCCCAGACCGGCTCAAACCAGATTTGACCTGCTAAAACCGTACTCAAACCGGACCAGACAGTATCAAACCCGTTTTGACCAGCTCAAACATGACCAGACCGGCTGAAACCGAACGAGACCGGCTCAAACCGTTTTGGACCGGCTCAAACCAGACCAGACTGGCTCAACCAGATCAAAGCGGACCAGACCGGCTCAAACCGGAACAAAGAGGACCAGAACCGCTCAACCGGATCGAACAATACCAGACCGGCTCAAACCGGTTTTGACTGGCTCAAACTGGACTCAATCCGGACCCAACCGGCTCAAATCGGTTTTAACCAGCTCAAACCAGACCATAGCAGCTCAACTGGATCAAACCAGACCAGACCGGCTCAATTCGGACCAGACCGGCTCAAACCGTTCGCAAACCGCTTTTCACCAGCTCAAACCGGTCCAGACAGCCTCAAACCGGTTTTGACTGGCTCAAACCGGACTCAAACAGAACCAGACCGGGTCAAACTGGTTTTAAACGGCTCAAATCGGATTCAAACAGGACCACACCAGCTCAAACCGGTTTTGACCGACTCAAACGCGACCAGACCAGCTCAAATAGGACAAAACCGCCTCAATCCAGTTTTGAGCGACTCAAACCCGTCCAGAACGGCTAAAACCGTACCAGACCGGCTCAAACCGGTTTTGACCGGCTCAAAGCGGACTAGACCGGATCTCACCGGTTATGACCAGCTCAAACCGCACTCAAACCGGACCAGACCGTCTCAAACTGGTGTTGTCCGGCTCAAACCGCACTCAAACAGGACCAGACCAGCTCAGACCGGTTATGACCGGCTCAAATCGGACCAGAGCAGCACAAACCGAATTTGACCAGCTCAAACCAGACTCAAACAGGACCACACCGGCTCAAACCGGTTTTGACCAGCTCAATCCCCACCAGACCGGCTGAAACTGGACGAGACCGCCTCAAACCGGTTTTGACCGACTCAAACCCGTCCAGACCAGCTAAAACCGGACCAGACCCATTCAAACCGGTTTTCACCAGCTCAAAGAGGACTAGACCGACACTAACCGTTTATGACCGGCTCAAACCGAACTCAAACCGGACCAGACCGTCTCAAACTGGTGTTGTCCGGCTCCAACCGGACTCAAACTGGACCAGACCATCTCAAACCGGTTTTGACTGGCTCAATCCGGACTCAAACCGGACCAGAACGTCTCAAACCAGTTTTGACCAGCACAAACCCGACCAGACCAGCTGAAACCAGACGAGACCGGCTCAAACCAGACCAGACTGGCTCAACCAGATCAAAGCGGACCAGACCGGCTCAAACCGGATCAAACCGGACCCGAACCGCTGAAACCGGATCAAACCGGACCAGACCAGCTCAAACCGGTTTTAACCGGCTCAAACCCGATCAGACCTCCTGAAACGGGATGAGACCGCCTCAAATCGGTTTTCACCAGCTCAAATCGGACCAGACCGGCCCAAACCGGTTTTGACCAGCTCAATCCCGACCAGACCATCTTAAAACGGACCAACAGGCTCAAACCGGTTTTTACCGGCTCAAACCCTACCAGAGCAGTTAAAACCGGACCAGTTCCATTCAAACAGGGATCAAACCAGTATAGGAATAGACCGGCTCAAACCGGTTTTGACCGGCTCAAATCGGACCAGAGCAGCACAAACCGATTTTGACCGGCTCAAACCACACTCAAAGAGGAAGAGACCGGCTCAAACCTGTTTTCACCGGCTCAAACCCGATCAGACCGGCTGAAACTGGACGAGACCGGCTGAAACTGGTTTTGACCGGGTAACCCCGACCAGACCAGCGAAAACAGGACCAGACTGGCTCAGACCAGTTTTGACCAGCTAAAATCGGACCAGACTGGCTCAAACCAATTTTCACCAACTCAAAGCAGACTAGACCAGCTCTAAACGGTTATGACCGGCTCAAACCGCACTCAAACCGGACCAGACCGTCTCAAACTGGTGTTGTCTGGCTCAAACCGGACTCAAACTGGACCAGACCGGCTCAAACCGGTTTTGACCGGCTCAAACCGGACTCAAACCGGACCAGACCGTCTCCTACCCGTTTTGACTGGCTCAAACCAGACCAGACCGGCTGAAACCGGACGAGACCGGCTCAAGCCAGTTTGGACCAGCTCAAACAAGACAAGACAGGCTCAACCAGATCAAAGCGGACCAGACCGGCTCAAACTGGATCAATCCGGACCAGAACCACTGAAACTGGATCAAACCGGACCAGACCGGCTCAAACCAGTTTTAACCAGCTCAAACCCGACCAGACCAGCTGAAATAGGATGAAACCGCCTCAAACCGGTTTTGACCGGATCAAATCAGACCAGACCGGCAGAAACCAGTTTTGACCGGCTCAAACCCGACCACACCATGTGAAAATGGACCAGACAGGCTCAAACCGGTTTTGACTGGCTCAAACCCTACCTGACCAGCTAAAACTTGACCAGACCCGTTCAAACAGGACTCAAACCAGAATAGACCGGCTCAAACCGGTTTTGACCGGCTCAAATCGGACCAGAGCAGCACAAACCGATTTTGACCGGCTCAAACCAGACACAAGCAGGACCAGACCGGCTCAAACCGGTTTTCAGCGGCTCAAACCCGACCAGACAGTCTGAAAATGGACAAGAACGGCTGAAACCGGTTTTAACTGGGTCAACCCCGACCAGACCGGTTAAAACAGTACCAGACTGGCTCAGACCAGTTTTGACCAGCTCAAACAGAACCAGACCGGCTCAACCGGATCAAACCGGACCAGACTGGCTTAAACCGGATCAAACCGGACCAGACCGCCTCTTAGACCGTCTCAAACCGGTTTTGATCCGCTCAATACGGATCAGAATGGCTCAAACTGGTTTTGACCGGCTCAAACGGGACCAGACCGGCTCAAACTGGACTCAAACCCTACCAGAACGGATCAAACCGGTGTTGACTGGCTCTAACCTGACTCAAACTGGACCAGACCGGCTCACACCGGTGTTGACCAGTTCAACCGGACTCAAACCGGACCAGACCGGCTCAAACCGTTTTTGAACGGCTCAAACCTGACCATACCAACTCAAACGAATCAAACCGGAACAAAGCAGCTTAAACTGGATCAAACCGGACCAGACCGGCTCAAACCGGTTTTGACCAGCTCAAATCGGACGAGAACAGCACAAACCGAATTTGACCAGGTCAAACCAGACTCAAACTGGACCACACCGGCTCAAACCGGTTTTGACCAGCTCAAACCCGACCAGACCGGCTGAAACTGGATGAGACCGCCTCAAACCGGTTGTGACCGGCTCAAACCCATCCAGACCGGCTAAAAGCGGACCAGACCGGCTCAAACCAGTTTTGACCGGCACAAAACGGACTATACCGGGTCTAACCGGTTATGACCGGCTCAAATCACCCTCAAACCGGACCAGACCGTCTCAGACTGGTGTTGTCCAGCTCAAACCGGACTCAAACTGGACCAGACTGTCTCAAACCCGTTTTGACCGGCTCAAACCCGAACAGACAGGCTGAAACTGGACGAGACCGGCTCAAACCGGTTTGGACCGGCTCAAACCAGACCAGACCGGTTCAAACCGGATCAAACCACACCAGACCGGCTCAAACCGGTTTTGACTGCCTCAAACCGGACTCAAACCGGACCCGACCGGCTCCAACCGGTTTTAACCAGATCAAACCCGACCATACCGGCTCAACCGGATGAAACCGGACCAGTCCGGCTCAAACCGGAACAGACCGGCTCAAACCAGTTGCAAACCGCTTTTGACCAGCGCAAACCAGTTCAGACAGCCTCAAACCGGTTTTGACTGGCTCAAACCGGACTCAAACAGGACCAGACCGGGTCAAACTGGTTTTAAACGGCTCAAATCGGATTCAAACAGGACACACCGGCTCAATCCGGTTTTGACCGACTCAAACCTGACCAGACCGACTAAAACTGTACGAGACCGCCTCAAAGCGGTTTTGACCGACTCAAATCCGTCCAGACCAGCTAAAACCAGACCAGACCGGCTCAAACCGGTTTTGACCGGCTCAAACCAGACTAGACCGGCTCTAAACGGTTTTGACCGGCTCAAACCACACTCAAACCGGACCAGAACGTCTCAAACTGGTGTTGTCCGGCTCAAACCGTACTCAAACCGGACCAGACCGGCTCAAACCGGTTTTGACCGGCTCAAACCGGACTCAAACCGGACCAGACCATCTTAAACCCGTTTTGACTGGCTCTAACCCGACCAGACTGGCTGAAACTGGACGAGACCGGCTCAAACCAGTTTGGACTGGCTCAAACCAGACCAGACTGGCTTAACCAGATCAAAACGGACCAGACCAGCTCAAACCAGACTCAAACCGGACCAGACCGGCTGAAAACGGTTTTGACCAGCTCAAATTGGACCAGAACGCATCAAACCAGATCAAACCGTCCAGAACGGCTCAAACCGGTTTTGACCAGCTCACAAAAGCCCAGACCGGCTCTACCGGATCAAACCGGACCAGAACGGCTCAAACCGGCTCAAACCGCACCAGACTGGCTCAAACAGGATTTGACCTGCTCACACTGGACCAGACCGGATCAAACCGGATTTGACCCGTTCAAATTGGACTCAAACCGGAACAGACCAGCTCAAACCGGTTTTGACCAGCTCAAACCGTACCAGAGAGACTTAAACCGGATCAAACCGGACCAGACTGGCCCTAACAAACCGGACCAGACTGGCCCTTAGACAGTCTCAAACCGGTTTTGATCGGCTCAATACGGACCAGAATGGCTCAAACTGGTTTTGACCGGCTCAAACCAGACCAGACCATCTCAAACCGGAATCAAACCACACCAGACGAGCTCACACCGGTTTTAACCGGGTCTAACCAGAACAGACCAGCTCAACCGGATCAAACTGGACCAGACCGACTTTAACCGGATCAAACTGGACCACACCGGTTTTAACCGGATCAAACCGGACCAGACCGGCTCAAACCAGGTTTGACCGGATCAAAAACGACCATACTGGCTTAAACCGATCCAGACTGGCACAATCAGGGTTTGACCGGCTCAAACCGGACTCAAACAGCACCAGACCGGCTTTAACCAGATCAAACCGCACCAGACCAGCTCAAACTGATTTTGACCGGCGCAAATCAGACGAGAGCAGCACAAACAGAATTTGACCAGCTCAAAATAGACTCAAACAGTACCACACCAGCTCAAACCGGTTTTGACCGGCTCAAACCCGACCAGACCGGCTGAAACGGGACGAGACCACCTCAAACTGGTTTTGACTGAATCAAACCCGTCCAGACCAGCTCAAACCAGACCAAACCGGCTCAAATCGGATCACACCGGACCAGAACCGCTCATACCGGATCAAACCGGACCAGACCGGCTCAAACCGGTTTTAACCGGCTGAAACCCGACCAGAGCGGCTGAAACGGGACGAGACCGCCTCAAACCGGTTTTGACCAGCTCAAATCGGACCAGACCGGCACAAACCGGTTGTGACCGGCTCAAACCCAACCAGACTGTCTGAATCCAGACCTGACGCGTTCAAACAGGACTCAAACAGGAATAGACCGGCTCAAACCGGTTTTGACCGGCTCAAATCGGACCAGAGCAGCACAAAAAATTTTGAACGGCTCTAACCAGACTCAAACAAGACCAGACCGGCTCAAACCGGTTTTCACGGGCTCAAACCCGACCAGACCGGCTGAAACCGGACGAGACCTGCTGAAACCGGTTTTGACCGGATCAACCCCGACGAGACCGGCTGAAAACGGACCAGACTGGCTCAGACCAGTTTTGACCGGCTCAAACAGAACCAGACCGCCTCAACCGGATCAAACCAGATCAGACCGGCTTAAACTGGATCAAACCAGACCAGACCGGCTCTTAGACCATTTCCAATCGGTTTTGATCGGCTCAATACGGACCAGAATGGCTCAAACCGGATTTGACCGGCTCAAACCGGACCAGACCGTCTCAAACCGGACTCAAACCAGACCAGAACGGATCAAACCGGTGTTGACCGGCTCAAACCTAACTCAAACTGGACCAGACCGGCTCAAACCGGTGTTGACCAGCTCAAACGGGACTCAAACCGGACCAGACCGGCTCACATCGCTGTTGACCGGCTCGAACCAGACTCAAACCGGACCAGAACGGCTCAAACCGGACCAAACAGGCTCAAACCGGATCAAAACGGACCAGACCGGCTCAAACCGGTTTTGACCAGCTGAAACCGGACCAGACCAGCTCAAACCGGACTCAAACCCGACCAGACCGGCTGAAAACGGTTTTGACCGGCTCAAGTCGGACCACACCGCATCAAACCGGATCAAACCGGAACACACCGGCTCAAACCGGTTTTGATCAGCTCTCAAAAGCTCAGACCGGCTCTATCGGATCAAACCGGACCACACCGTCTCAAACCGGCTCAAACCGCACTAGATCGGCTCAAACAGGATTTGACCAGCTCACACCGGACCACACCGGTTCAAACCGGTTTTGACCGGCTCAAATTGGACTCAAACCGGAACAGTCAGGCTCAAACCGGTTTTGACCAGCTCAAACTGGACCAGACAGACGCAAACCGGATCAAACCGGACCAGACTGGGTCTTAGACAGTGTCAAACCGGTTTTGAACAGCTCAACACGGACCAGAACGGCTTAAACCGGTTTTGACCGGCTCAAACCGGACCAGACCATCTCAAACCTGACTCAAACCGGACCAGACCAGCTCAAACCGGCTTTGACCGGGTCAAACCTGAACAGACCGGCTCAACCGGATCAAAACGGACCAGACCGGCTTTAACCGGATCAAACCAGACCAGACCGGCGTAAACCAGGGTTGACCAGACTGACTTAAACCGAACCAGACTGGCTCAAACAGGGTTTGACCGGCTCAAACCGGACTCAAACCAGACCAGAACGGCTCAAACCGTGTTAGACTGGCTGAAACTGGACCAGAACGGCTCAATCCGAATCAAACCGGACCAGACCGGCTCTTAGACCGGCTAAAACCGTACCAGACCGGCTCGAACCGGTGTTGACCAGCTCAAACCGGACTCAAACCGGATCAGAAAGGCTCAAACCGGTTTTGAATGGCTCAAACCAGACCATACCAGCTCAAACGAATCAAACCGGACCAGACTGGCTTACACCGGATCAAATCGGACCAGACCGGCTCAAACCGGTCGCAAACCACTTTTGACCAGCTCATACCGGTCCAGACAGCCTCAAACCGGTATTGACTGGCTCAAACCAGACTCAAAGAGGACCAGACCGGGTCAAACCGGTTTTAAACGGCTCAAATCGAACTCAAACAGGAACAGACCAGCTCAAACCGGTTTTGAATGGCTCAAACCAGACCATACCAGCTGAACCGGATCAATCCGGACTAGACCGGCTCAAACTGGACCAGACCAGCTCAAACCGCTCGCAAACCGCTTTTGAACAGCTCAAACTGCTCCAGACAGCCTCAAACCCGTTTTGACTGGCTCAAACCAGACTCAAACAGGACGAGACCGGGTCAAACTGGTTTTAAATGGCTGAAATCGGATTCAAACAGGACCACACCGGCTCAAACCGGTTTTGACCGACTCAAACACGACCAGACCGGCTCAAATTGGACGAGACCGCCTCAAACCGGTTTTGAGCGACTCAAACCCTTCCAGAACGCCTAAGACCGGACCAGACCAGCTCAAACCGCTTTTGACCGGCTCAAGGCAGACTAGACCGGGTCTCACCGGTTATGACCGGCTCAAACCGCACTCAAACCGGACCAGACCGTCTCAAACTGGTGTTGTCCGGCTCAAACTGCACTCAAACTGGACCAGACCGGCTCAGACCGGTTTTGACCAGCTCAAACCGGACCAGAGCAGCACAAACCGAATTTGACCAGCTCAAATCAGACTCAAACAGGACCACACCAGCTCAAACCGGTTTTGACTGCCTCAAACCCGACCAGACGGGCTGAAACTGGACGAGACCGCCTCAAACTGGTTTTGACCGACTCAAACCCGTCCAGACCGGCTGAAACTGGACCAAACCAGCTCAAACTGTTATTGACCAGCTCAAAGTGGACTAGACCTGCTCAAACCGGTTTTGACCGGCTCATACCGGACTCAAAACGGAACATACCGTCTCAAACGCGTTTTCACCGGCTCAAACCCGACCAGACCGGCTGAAACTGGATGACACTGCCTCAAACCGGTTGTGTCCGACTCAAACCGTCCAGACTGGCTTAAACCTGACCAGACCGGCTCGAACCTTTTTTGACCAGCTCAAATCGGACTCAAACCAGACCAGACAGGCTCAAACCGGATTAGAACGGCTGAAACCAGACCATACCGGCTCAAACGAATCAAACCGGTCCTGACTGGCTTAAACTGGATCAAACCGGACCAGACCAGCTCAAACCAGAACAGACCGGCTCAAACCAGTCGCAAACCGCTTTTGACCAGCTCATACCGATCCAGACAGCCTCAAACCGGTTTTGACTGGCTCAAACCGGACTCAAACAGGTCCAGACCGTGTCAAACCGTTTTTAAACGGCTCAAATCGGACTCAAACAGGAACAGACAGGCTCAAACATGGTTTGACCGTCTCAAACCAGACCACACTGGCACAACCGGATCAAACCGGACGAGACCGGCTTAAACCAGAATAATCCGTACCAGACCGGCTCAAACCGGTTTTGACCACCTCAAATCGGACCAGACAGGCACTAACCGGTTTTGACTGGTTCAAACCGCACTCAAACCGGACCAGACATGTTCAAACCGGTTTTGAACAGCCAAAACCCGACCAGACCACCTGAAACCGGACCAGACTGACTCAAACCGGTTTTTAACCATCTCAAAGCGGACTAGACCGGCTCTAACCAGTTATGACCGGCTCAAACCACACTCAAACCGGACCAGACCGTCTCAAAATGGTGTTGTCCGGCTCAAACTGTACTCAAACCGGACCAGACCGGCTCAAACCGGTTTTGACCGGCTCAAACTGGACTCAAACCGGACCAGACCGTCTCAAACCCGTTTTGACCGGCTCAAACCCGACCAGACCGGCTGAACCCGGACGAGACTGGCTCAAACCGGTTTGGACCGGCTCAAACCAGACCAGACTGGCTCAAACAGATCAAAGCGGACCAGACCGGCTCAAACCTGATCAAACCGGACCAGAACCGCTGAAACTGGATCAAACCGGACCATACCGGCTCAAACCAGTTTTAACCGGCTCTAGCATGACCAGACCAGCTGAATTGGGACGAGACCGCCTCAAACCGGTTTTGACCGGGTCAAATCAGACCAGACCAGCACAAACCGGTTTTGTCCGGCTCAAACCCGATCAGACCGTCTTAAACCGGACCAGACCGTCTCAAACCCGTTTTGACTGGTTCAAACCCTAAGAGACCGGCTAAAACCAGACCAGACCCGTTCAAAGCGGATCCAAACAGGAATAGAACAGCTCAAACCGGTTTTGACTGGCTCAAATCGGACCAGAGCAGCACAAACCGATTTTGACTGGCTCAAACCACACTCAAACAGGACCAGACCGGCTCAAACCGGTTTTCACCGGCTCAAACCCGAGCAGACCGGCTGAAACGGGACGAGAACGGCTGAAACCGGTTTTGAACGGGTCAACCCCGACCAGACCAACTAAAACCGGACCAGACTGGCTCAGACCACTTTTGATCGGCTCAAACCGAACCAGACCAGCTCATCCGGATCAAACCGGTCCAGACTGGCTAATACCAGATCAAAGCGGGCCAGACCAGCTCTTAGAGCGTCTCAAACAGGTTTTGATAAGCTCAAAACGGACCGTAACAGCTTAAACCGGTTTTGACCGGCTCAAACTGGACCAGACCCGCTTAAACTGGGTCAAACCAGACCAGACTGCCTCAAACCGGTTTTGACCGGCTCAAATAGGACGAGAGCAGCACAAACCGAATTTGACCAGCTGAAACCAGACTCAAACAGGAATACAACGGCTCAAACCGGTTTTGACCAGCTCAATCCCGACCAGACCAGGTGAAACTGGACGAGACCACCTCAAACCGGTTTTCACCGACTCAAACCCGTCCAGACCGGCTAAAACCGGACCAGATCGGCTCAAACCGGTTTTCAGCAGCTCAAAGCGGACTAGACCGGCTCTAACCAGTTATGACCGGCTCAAACCGCACTCAAACTGGACCAGACCGTCTCAAACTGGTGTTGTCCAGCTCCAACCGGATTCAAACTGGACCAGACCGGCTCAAACCGGGTTTGACCAGCTCAATCCGGACTCAAACAGGACCAGACCGTCTCAAACCCGTTTTGACTGGCTCAAACCCGAACAGACTGGCCAAAACCGAACGAGACCGGCTCAAACCGGTTTGGACCGGCTCAAACCAGACCAGACTGGCTCAACCAGATCAAAGCGGACCAGACCGGCTCATACCGGATCAAACCGGACCAGAACTGCTGAAACCGGATAAAACCGGACCAGACTGGCTCCAACCGGTTTTAACTGGCTGAAACCCGACCAGACCAACTGAAACGAGACGAGACCGCGTCAAACCGGTTTTTACCGAATCAAACCCGTCCAACCGGCTAAAACTGGACCAGACCGGCTTGAACCAGTGTTGAACAGCTCAAACTGGACTCAAACCGGACCATAACGGCTCAAAGCGGTTTTGAATGGCTCAAACCAGACCATACAGGCTGAAGCGAATCAAACCAGACCAGCCCGGCTTACACCGGATCAAACCGGACCAGACCGGCTCAAACCAGTCGCAAACCGCTTTTGACCAGCTCATACCAGTCCAGACAGCCTCAAACCGGTTTTGACTGGCTCAAACCGGACTCAAACAGGACCAGACCGGCTCAAACCGGTTTTAAACGGCTCAAATTGGACTCCAACAGGAGCAGACCGGCTCAAACAGGGTTTGACCATCTCAAACCAGACCAGACTGGCTCAACGGGATCAAACCTGTCCAGACCGGCTTAAACCGGATCAAACCAGTTTTGACCATCACAAACCAGACCAGACCGGTTCAAATCCGATCAAACCGGACCAGACCGGCTCAAACCTGTTTTGACCATACTAGACTGGCTCAAACCGGTTTTTAGCGGATCAAATCGCACCAGACCGGCTCAAACCGGTTTAGACCGTCTCCAAACGGACTCAAACCGCTTTTGACCGGCACAAACCGGACCAGACCGACTCAAACCTGTTTTGACCGGCTCAAACCGGACGCAAAATGTACCAGAATGGCTCAAACCGGACTCAAACCGGACTAGACCGGCTCAAATCGGTTTTGATCGGCTGAAACCAGACAAGGACCAACCGGCTCAAACCGGACTCAAACCGGACCAGACCGGTTTAAACCGGATCAAACCGGCCAGTCCGGCTAAAACTGGTTTTGACCAGCTCAAATCGGACGAGAGCAGCACAAACCTAATTTAACCAGCTTAAACCAGAATCAAACAGGACCACAAAGGCTCAAAGCAGTTCTGACCGACTCAAACCCGACCAGACAGGTTAAAACCATACGAGACTGCCTCAAACCGGGTTTCACCGACTTAAACCCGTCCAGACCGGCTAAAATCGGACCAGACCGGCTCAAACCGGTTTTGACCGGCTCAAAGCGGACTAGACCGGCTCTAACCAGTTATGACCGGCTCAAACCACACTCAAACCGAACCAGACCGTCTCAAACTGGTGTTGTCCAGCTCAAACCGCACTCAAACCGGACCAGAACGGCCCAGACCGGTTTTGACCGTCTCAAAACCGACCAGACCGAATGAAACCAGACAAGAACGGCTGAAACCGGTTTAGACCGGGTCAACCCCGACCAGACCAACTAAAACCGGACCAGACTGGCTCAGAACACTTTTGACTGGGTGAAACCGAACAAGACCGGCTAAACCGGATCAAACTGGACCAGACCGGCTTATACCGGTTTAAACCAGACCAGACCAGCTCTTAGACCGTCTCAAACAGGTTTTGATCTGCTCAAAACGGACCAGAACGGCTCAATCCGGTTTTGACCTGCTCAAACCGGACCAGACCAGCTCAAACCGGACTCAAACCGGACCAGAATGGATCAAACCGGTGTTGACCGGCTCAAACCTGACTCAAAGAGTACCAGACGGGCTCAAACCGGTGTTGACCAGCTCAAACCAGACTCAAACCGGACCAGACCGGCTCAAACAGGTTTTGAATGGCTCAAACCAGACCATACCGGCACAAACGAATCAAATTGGACCAGAGCGACTTAAACCGGATCAAACCGTTCCAGACCGTCTCAAACTGGTGTTGTCCGGCTCAAATCGCACTCAAACCGGACCAGAACGACTCAGAACGGTTTTGACTGGCTCAAATCGGACCAGAGCCACACAAACCGAATTTGACCAGCTCAAACCAGACTCAAACAGGACCACACCGGCTCAAACCGGTTTTGACCGGCTCAAACCTGACCAGACCATCTGAAACTGGACGAGACCAGCTCAAACCGGTTTTGACCGACTCAAACCCGTCCAGACTGGCTAAAACCGGACCAGACCGGCTCAAACTGGTTTTGACCAGCTCAAAGAGGACGAGACCGGCTCTAACCGGTTATGACCAGCTCAAACCGCACTGAAACTGGACCAGACCGTCTCAAACTGGTGTTGTCCGGCTCAAAAAGGTCTCAAACCAGACCAGACCGACTCAAACCGGTTTTGACCGGCTCATACAGCTCTCAAACCGGACCAGACCGTCTCAAACCCGTTTTGACCGGCTCAAACCCGACCAGACTGGCTGAAACTGGACGGGACCGGCTGAAACCGCTTTGGACTGGCTCAAACCAGACCAGACTGGCTCAACCAGATCAAAGCGGACCAGACAGGCTCAAACCGGATCCAACAGGACCAGAACCGCTCAAACCGGATCAAACCGGACCAGACCGGCTCCAACCGGTTTTGACTGGCTCAAACTAGACTCAATCCAGACCCGTCCTGCTCAAACTGGTTTTAACCAGCTCAAACAAAACCATACCTGCTCAACCGGATCAAACCGGAGCAGACCGGCTCAAACCGGACAGACCAGCTCAAACTGGTCGCAAACCGCTTTTGACCAGCTGCAACCGGTCCAGAAAGCCTCAAACCGGTTTTGACTGGCTCAAAACGGACTCAAACAGGACCAGACCGGGTCAAACCCGTTTTAAACAGCTCAAATCGGACGCAAACAGGAACAGACCGGCTCAAACAGGGTTTGACCGTCTCAAACCACACCAGAACGGCTCAAAGGGATCAAACCGGACCAGACCGGCTTAAACCGGATCAAACCGGTTTTGACTGTCACAAAACGGACCAGACCGGTTCAAACCCGATCAAACCGGACCAGACCGGCTCAAACCTGTTTTGACCGTATTAGACTGGCTCAAACCGGTTTTTAGCGGCTCAAATTGAACCAGACCGGCTCAAACTGGTTTTGACCGGCTCCAAACACACTCAAACCGGTTTTGACCGGCACAAACCGGACCAGACCGCCTCAAACCTGTTTTGAACTGCTCAAACCGGACGAAAAACGTACCAGACCGGCTCAAACCGGACTCAAATCGGACTAGACCGGCTCAAATCGGTTTTGATCGTCTCAAACCGGACAAGGACCAAACCGGCTCAAACCGGACTCAAACCGCACCAGAGCGGCTCAAAACGGTTTTGAACGGCAGAAACCAGACCAAACCGGCTGAAACGGATAAAACCGGACTAGACTGGCTCAACCCGGAACAAACCGGACCAGACTGGCTCAAACAGGATTTGACCAGCTCAAACTGGACCAGAACGGTTCTTAGACCATCTCAAACCGGTTTTGAATGGCTCAAATCGGACCAGACTGGCACAAACCAGTTTTGACGGGCTCAAACTGGACTCAAATCAGAGCAGACCAGCTCAAACCATTGTTAACCGGCTCAAACTGGAATCAAACCGGGCCTGACCAGCTCAAAGTGGTGCACACTCAGGGGAGCACTCACTCAGGGGAGTGCACACTCAGGATAGTGCGCACTCAGTGGAGTCCTCACTCAGGCGAGTGCACACTCAGGGGAGTTCACACACTGGGGAGCGCTCACTCAGTGGAGCACACACTCAGGGGTGGACACACTCAGGAGAGTGCACACTCAGGGGAGGGCACACTCAGGGGATCCTCTCTAAGGCGAGTTCACACTCAGGGGAGTGCACACTCAGGGGTGTCTTCACCCAGGCGAATTCACACTCAGGGGAGCGCGCACTCAGGGGAGCACTCACTCGGGGAGTGCACACTGAGGGGAGAGCACAATCAGGGGAGTGTACACTCAGGGAAGTGCTCATACAGTGGTGTGCACACTCAGGGGAGTCCTCAATTAGGCGAGTTCACACTCAGGGGAGTGCACACTCAGGGGTGTCCTCTCACAGGGGAGGGCACACTCAGGGGAGTTCGCACTCAGGGAAGTGCTCATTCAGGGGAGCGCAATCTCAGGGGAGCGCACACTCAGGACAGCGCATATTCAGGGGAGTGCTCACTCAGGAGAGTGCGAACACAGAGAATTGCACACACAGGGTAGTCCTCACTCAGGAGAGTGCGAACTCAGGGGAGTGCACACTCAGGGGAGTGCTCACTCAGGGGGATGAACACTCAGGAGTACTCACACAGGCGAGTGCACATTCAGGATAGTCCTCACTCAGGGGAGCGCTCACTCAGGGTAGCGCTCACTCAGGGGAGTGCACACTCAGGGAAGCGCACACTCACCGGAACGCACAATCAGGGGAGTGCACACTCAGGGAAGTCCTCACCCAGGAGAGTGCAAACTCAGAGGAGTGCACACTCAGCGAACTGCTCATTCAGGGGACTGCACACTAAGGGGAGTGTTCATTCAGGCGAGTGCTAATTCAGGGGAGTGCATACTCAGGGGAGCGCTCACACAGAGGAGTTTCCACTAAAGTGAGCACACACTCAGGCGCGTGCACACTCAGAGGCGTCCTCACACAGGCGAGTGCGCTCTCAGGAGAGCGCTCACTCATGGGATGCACACTCAGGATAGTGCGCACTCAGTGGAGTCCTCACTCAGGGGAGTACACACTCAGGGGAGTGCACACTCAGGGGAGCGCACACTCAGGGGAGGGCACACTCAGGGGAGTCCTCTTTCAGGAGAGTGCAAACTCAGAGGAGTGCACACTCAGGGGAGCGCTCACTCAGGGGAATGCACACCCTGGAGAGCGAACACTCAGGGGAGTGCACACTCAGGGGAGTGCACACTCAGGAGTCTCTTCAAACAGGTGAGTCCGCATTCAGGGGAGTGCACACTCAGGGAAGTGCACACTGAGGGGAGTGCACACCCTGGGGAGGGAACACTCAGGGGAGTGCACACACAGGGGAGTGCACACTAAGGGGTGTCTTCACCCAGGCGAGTGCACACTCAGGGGAGTGCACACACAGGGGAGCCCTCACTCAGGGGAGTGCACACTCAGGGGAGCGCACACTCAGGGGAGTGCACACCCTGGGGAGTGAAAACTCAGGGCAGTGCACACTCAGGGGAGTGCACACTCAGGGGTGTCTTTACCCAGGCGAGCGCACAGTTAGGGGAGTGCGCACTCAAGGGTGTGCTCACTCAGGGAAGTGCACACTCAGGGGAGTCCACATTCAGGGAAGTCCTCACTCGTTAGAGTGCGAACTCAGAAGTGTGCACACTCAGAGGAGGGCTCACTCAAATGAGTCATCACTCAAGCGAGTGCCCCCTCAGGAGACAGCTCACTCAGGGGAGTGCACACTTAGGGGAGCCTCACTCAGGCGAGTTCACACTCTGGGGAGTGCACACTCAGGGGTGTCTTCACCCAGGCGACTTCACACTCAAGGGAGCGCAAACTCAGGGGAGTGCACACTCAGGGGAGTCCTCACTCAGAATAGTGCGAACTCAGAGGAGTGCACTCAGCGGAGTGCTCATTCAGGGGACTGCACACTAAGGGGAGTCTTCACTCAGACGAGTGCACATTCAGGGGAGTGCACACTCAGGGGAGGGCTCACTCAGGGGAGATTCCAGTAAAGTGAGCGCACACTCAGCGGAGTGCACACTCGGGAGTCCTCACACAGGCGAGTGCACACTCAGGAGAGCACTCACTCAGGGGAGTGCACACTCAGGATAGTGTGCACTTAGTGGAGTCCTCACTCACTGGAGTGCACACTCAGGGGAGCACACACTCAGGGGAGTGCATACTCAGGGGACGGCACACCAGGAGAGTCCTCACTCAGGAGAGTGCGAACTCAGAGGAGTGCACATTCAGCAGAGTGCTAACTCAGGGGAGTGCACACTCTGGGGTGTTGTCACTCAGGAGAGTGCACACTCAGGGGAGTGCGCACTCAGGGGCGTTCAAACTCAAGTGAGCATACACTCAGGGGAGTGGACACTCAAGGGAGTCCTCACTCAGGCGAGTTCATACTCATGGGTGTGCACACTCAGTAGTCCTCACTCAGGCAGGTGCACACTCAGGGGAGTGCCCACTCAGGGGAAGGCTCACTCAAGGCAGTGCACACTCAGGGGAGCGCACAATCTGGGGAGCACACACTCAGGGGAGTTCACACTCAGCCGGGTCCTCACTTTTGAGAGTGCGAACTAAGAGGAGTGCACACTCAGGTGAGTGCTCATTCAGGGGAGTACACACTCAGGGGAGTCCTCACTCAGACGACGGCACACTCAGCGGAGTGCACACTGAGGGAGGCGCTCACGAAGCGGAGTGCCCCTCAGGTGAGCGCTTACTCAGGGGAGTGCACACTCAGGGGATCAAATCAGACCAGACCGGCTCAAACAGTATTTGACCAGCTCAATCCGGACGAGACCGGCTCAACCGGTTTTGACCGGCTCAAACTGGAGCAGACCGGCTGAAACTGGTTAAGATCGGCTCAAACCAGACCAGACCAGCTGAATCGGATCAAACAGGACCAGATCGGCTTAAACCGGTGTTGACAGGCTCAATCCGGGCCAGACCGGCTCAAACCGGTTCAGACCGGCTCAAACCGGTTCAAACAGGAACCAGACCGGCTGAAACCGGATTAATCCGTACCAGACCGGCTCAAACCGGTTTTGACCACCTCAAATCGGACCAGACAGGCACTAACCGGTTTTGACTGGCTCAAACCGCATTCAAACTGGACCAGACCGGCTCAAACCGGTTTTCACCGGATCAAACCAGATCAGACCGGGTCAAACCGGCTAAAACCGGACCAGACCGGGTCGAACCAGGTTTGTGTGGCTCAAACTGGACTCAAACCCTACCAGACCACCTCATACCGGGTTTGGCCGGCTGAATTCGGACTCATACCAGACCAGATCGGCTCAAATCGGTTTTGACCAGCTCAAACCCGACCAGAATGGCACAAACCAGATCAAACCGGACCAGTCTGGTTCAAACCGGTTTGGACCGGCTCAAACCGGACCAGACCGGCAAAAACCGGTCCAGACCCGCTTAAACCGGATCAAACCGGACCAGACCGGCTCTTAGACCATCTCAAACCGGTTTTGATCGGCTCAATACGGACCAGACCGGCTCAAACTGGACCAGACCGGCTAAAACCAGTGTTGACCGTCTGAAACCAAACCAGACTGCCTTAAACCGGACCAGATTGGCTCAAAACGGGTTTGACCTGTTCAAACCGGATTCAAACCATACCAGAACTTCTCCAACCAGGTTTGACCAGCTCAAACCGGACCAGACCCACTCAAAACGGATCAATCCGGACCAGAACGGCTCAGACTGGTTTTGACTGGCTCAAATCGGACCAGAGCAGCACAAACCGAATTTGACCAGCTCAAACCAGACTCAAAGAGGACCACACCGGCTCAAACGGTTTTGACCGGCTCATACCGGACTCAAACCGGACCAGACCGTCTCAAACCCGTTTTGACCGGCTCAAACCCTACCAGACCGGCTAAAACCGGAACAGACCAGTTCAAACCGGACTCAAACAGGAATAGAACGCCTCAAACTGGTTTTGACTGGCTCAAATCGGACCAGAGCAGCACAAACCGATTTTGACCGGCTCAAACCAGACTCAAACAGGACCAGACCAGCTCAAACCGGTGTCCTCACTCAGGTGAGTGTACACTCAGGGGAGTTCATGCTCAGGGGAGCGCTCACTCAGGGGAGTGCACACTCAGGGGAGTGCACACTCAGGTGAGTGCGCACTCAGGTAGTGCACACCAGGAGAGTCCTCACTCAGGGGAGTGCAAACTCAGAGGAGTGCACATTCAGAGGAGTGCTAACACAGGGAAGTGCACACTCAGGGGTGTCCTCACTCAGGCGAGTGCACACTCAGAGGAGTGTGCACTCAGAGGCGTGCACACTCAAGTGAGCATACACTCAGAGGAGTGCACACTCAAGGGAGTTCTCACTCAGGCGAGTTCACAATCATGCGTGTGCACACTCAGTAGTCCTCACTCAGCCGAGTGCACACTCAGGGGAGTGCCCACTCAGGGGAGCGCTCACTCAGGGGAGTGCACACTCTGGGGAGCGCACACTCTGGGGAGCGCACACTCAGGGGAGTTCACACTCAGCTGGGTCCTCATTTAGGAGAGTGCGAACTCAGAGGAGTGCACACTCAGGGGAGTGCTCATTCAGAAGACAGCACACTCAGGGGAGAGCACACACAGAGAGGTGCTCAGAAAGCAGAGTGCCCACTCAGGTGAGCGCTCACTCAGGGGAGTGCACACTCAGGGGATCAAACCGTACCAGACCGGCTCAACCGGTTTTGACCGGCTCAAATTGGAGCAGACCGTCTCAAACTGGTGTTGTCCGGCTGAAACCGGACTCATACCGACCATACCGGCTCAAACCGATTTTGACTGGCTCAAACCGGACTCAATCCGGACCAGACCGTCTCAAACCGGTTTTGACAGGCTCAAACCGGACTAGACCGGCTGAAACCAGACGAGACCGGCTCAAACCGGTTTGGACCGGCTCAAACCAGACCAGACTGGCTCAACCAGAGCAAAGCGGACCAGACTGGCTCAAACCGGATCAAACCGGACCAGACCGGATCAAACCGGTTTTAACCGGCTCAAACCTGACCAGACCGGCTGAATTGGGACGAGACCGCCTCAAACCGGTTCTGACCGTGTCAAGTCAGACCAGATCGGCATAAACCGGTTTTGACCGGCTCAAACCCGACCAGACGGTCTGAAACCGGACCAGACAGGCTCAAACCGGTTTTGACCAGCTAAAACCGGACCAGACCTGTTCAAAGCAGACTCAAACAGGAATAGACCGGCTCAAACCGGTTTTGACCGGCTCAAATGGGACCAGAGCAGCACAAACCGATTTTGACCGGCTCAAACCACACTCAAACAGGACCAGACCGTTTCAAACCGGTTTTCACTGGCTCAAACCCAACCAGACCGGCTGAAACCGGACGAGACCGGCTGAAACCGGTTTTGAACGGGTCAACCCCGACCCGACCAACTAAAACCGGACCAGACTGGCTCAGACCAGTTTTGACCAGCTGAAACCGAACCAGACCGGCTCATCCGGATCAAACCGGAGCAGACCAGCTTATACCGGATCAAACCGGACCAGACCAGCTCTTAGACCGTCTCAAACCGGTTTTGATCCACTCAAAACGGACCATAACGGCTCAAACCGGTTTTGACTGGCTCAAACCGGACCAGACCCGCTTAAAACGGATCAAACAGGACCAGACTGGCTCAAACCGATTTTGACCGGCTCAAATAGGACGAGAGCAGCACAAACCGAATTTGACCAGCTGAAACCAGACTCAAACAGGACCACACTGGCTCAAACCGGTTTTGACCGGCTCAATCCCGACCAGACCGGCTGAAACTGGACGAGACCGCCTCAAACCGGATTTGACAGACTCAAACCCATCCAGACCGGCTAAAACCGGACCAGACCTGTTCAAACCGGTTTTTACCAGCTCAAAGCGGACTAGACCTGCTCTAACCGGTTATGACCAGCTCAAAACACACTCAATCCAGACCAGACCGTCTCAAACTGGTGTTGTCCGTCTCCAACCGGACTCAAACTGGACCAGACCGGCTCAAACACGTTTTGACCTGCTCAAACCGGACCAGAACAGCTGAAACCGGATCAAACCGGACCAGACCGGCTCAAACCGGTTTTAACCAGCTCGAACCTGATCAGACCTCCTGAAACGGGACGAGACCGCCTCAAACCAGTTGTCACCAGCTCAAATCGGACCAGACAGGCCCAAACCGGATTTGACCAGCTCAAACCCGACCAGACCGTCCTAAACCGGACCAACAGGCTCAAACCGGTTTTGACCGGCTCAAACCCTACCAGACCGGCTAAAACCGGACCAGTTCCGTTCAAACAGGACTCAAACCGGTATAGGAATAGACCGGCTCAAACCGGTTTTGACCGGCTCAAATTGGACCAGAGCAGCACAAACCGATTTTGACCGGCTCAAAGCACACTCAAACAGCACCAGACCGGCTCAAACCGGTTTTCACCGGCTCAAACCCGACCAGACCGGCTGAAACCGGACGAGAACGGCTGAAACTGGTTTTGACGGGGTAAACCCCGACCAGACCGGCTAAAACAGGACCAGATTGGCTCAGACCAGTTTTGACTGGCTAAAATCGGACCAGAACGGCTCAAACCAATTTTAACCAGCTCAAAGCAGACTAGACCGGCTCTAACCGGTTATGACCGGCTGAAACCACACTCAAACCGGACCAGACCATCTCAAACCGGTTTTGACCGGCTCAAACCGGACTCAAACCGGAACAGACCGTCTCATACCCGTTTTGACTGGCTCATACCCGACCAGACTGGCTGAAACCGGACGAGACCAGCTCAAGCCAGTTTGGACCAGCTCAAACAAGACCAGACAGGCTCAACCAGATCAAAGCGGACCAGACAGGCTCAAACCGGATCAAACCGGACCAGAACCGCTGAAACCAGATCAAACCAGACCAGACCGGCTCAAACCAGTTTTAACCGGCTCAAACCCGACCAGACTTGCTGAAATAGGACGAGACCGCCTCAAACCGGTTTTGACCGGGTCAAATCAGAGCAGACCGGCACAAACCAGTTTTGACCGGCTCAAACCCGAACAAACCGTCTGAAACCGGACCAGACAGGCTCAAACCGGTTTCGACTGTCTCAAACCCTACCTGACTGGCTAAAACTTGACCAGACCCGTTCAAACAGGAATCCAACCAGAATAGACCGGCTCAAACCGGTTTTGACCGGCTCAAATTGGACCAGAGCAGCAGAAACCGATTTTGACCGACTCAAACCAGACTCAAACAGGACCAGACCGGCTCAAACCGGTTTTCAGTAGCTCAAACCCGACCAGACCATCTGAAAATGGAAGATAACGGCTGAAACCGGTTTTAACTGGGTCAACCCCGACCAGACCGTTTAAAACAGTACCAGACTGGCTCAGACCAGTTTTGACCGGCTCAAACCAAACCAGACCGGCTCAACCAGATCAATCCGGACCACACCGGCTTAAAACAGATCAAACCGGACCAGACCGGCTCTTAGACCATCTGAAACCGGTTTTGATCAGCTTAATACGGATCACAGTGGCGCAAACCGGTTTTGACCAGCTCAAACGGGACCAGACCGGCTCAAACTGGACTCAAACCGGACCAGAACGGATCAAACTGGTGTTGACCGGCTCTAACTTGACTCAAACTGGACCAGACCGGCTCAATCCGGTGTTGACCAGCTCAAACCAGACTCAAACCTGACCAGACCAGATCAAACCGGTTTTGAATGGCTCATAACTGACCATACCGTCTCAAACGAATCAAACCGGACCAGACCGGCTTAAATTGGATCAAACCAGACCAGACCGGCTCAAACCGGTTTTGACCAGCTCAAATCGGACGAGAGCAGCACAAACCGAATTTGACCAGCTCAAACCAGACTCAAACTGGACCACACCGGCTCAAACTGGTTTTGACCGGCTCAAACCCGACCAGACCAGCTGAAACTGGACGAGACCGCCTCAAACCGGTTGTGACCGACTCAAACCCATCCAGACCGGCTACAAGCGGACCAGACCGGCTCAAACCAGTTTTGACCGGCACAAAACGGACTAGACCGGCTCTAACCAGTTATGACCGGCTCAAACCGCACTCAAACCGGACCAGATCGTCTCAGACTGGTGTTGTCTGGCTCAAACCGGACTCTAACTGGACCAGACTGTCTCAAACCCGTTTTGACCGGCTCAAAACCGAACAGACCGGCTGAAACCATCAAGACAGGCTCAAACCAGTTTGGACCGGCTCAAACCAGACCAGACTGGCTCAACCAGATCAAAGCAGACCAGATCGGTTCAAACCACATCAAGGAGAACCAGAACCGCTCAAACTGGATCCAACTGGACCAGACCGGATCAAACCGGTTTTGACTGCCTCAAACCGGACTCAAATCGGACCCGAACGGCTCCAACCGGTTTTAACCGGATCAAACCACATCATACCGGCTCAAACGGATGAAACCGGACCAATCCGGCTCAAACCGGAACAGACCGGCTCAAACCAGTTGCAAACCACTTTTGACCAGCTCAAACCAGTCCAGACAGCCTCAAACCGGTTTTGACTGGCTCAAACCGGACTCAAACAGGACCAGACCGGGTCAAAGTGGTTTTAAACGGCTCAAATCGGATTCAAACAGGAAACACCGGCTCAATCCGGTTTTGACCGACTCAAACCCGACCAGACCGGATAAAACTGTACGAGACCGCCTCAAACCGGTTTTGACCGACTCAAATCCGTCCAGACCGGCTACAACCGGACCAGACCGGCTCAAACCGGTTTTGAACAGATAAAACCAGACCATACCAGCTCAACCGAATCAAACGGGACCAGACCACCTTGAAACGGATCAAACCGGACCAGACCGGCTCAAACCGGTTTTGACCGGCTCAAATCGGAGGAGAGCAGCACAAACCGAATTTGACCAGCTGAGACCAGACTCAAACAGGACCACACCAGCTCAAACCGGTTTTGACCGACTCAAACCCCACCAGGCCAGCTAAAACTGGACGAGACCACCTCAAACCGGTTTTGACAGACTCAAACCCGTCCAGACCGGCTAAAACCGGTTTTGACTGGCTCAAAGGGGACTACACCGGCTCCAACAGGTTATGATCAACTCAAACCGCACTGAAACCGGACCAGACTGTCTCAAACTGGTGTTGTCCGGCTCAAACCGCACTCAAACCGGACCAGAATGGCTCAGACCGGTTTTGACTGGCTCAAAGAGGACCGGAGCAGCACAAACCGAATTTGACCAGCTCAAAGCAGATTCAAACAGGTCCACACTGGCTCAAAAGGGTTTTGACCAGCTCATACCGGACTAAAACCGGACCAGATCGTCTCAAACCCGTTTTGACCGGCTCAAACCCTACCAGACCAGCTAAAACCGGACCAGACCCATTCAAACCGGACTCAAACAGCAATAGAACGGCTCAAACCGGTTTTGACCAGCTCAAATCGGACCACAGCAGCACAAACCGATTTTGACCGGCTCAAACCAGACTCAAACAGGACGAGACCGGCTCAAACCGGTTTGGACCGACTCAAACGAGACGAGACTGGCTCAACTAGATCAAAGCGGACCATACCAGCTCAAACCAGATCAAACTGGACCAGAACCGCTGAAACCGGATCAAACCGGACCACACCGGCTCAAACCAGTTTTAACCAGCTCAAACCAGACCTGACCGGCTGAAATGGGACGAGACCGCCTCAAACCGGTTTTAACCGGGTCAAATCGGACCAGACTGGAACAAACCGGCTTTGACCGGCTCAAACCCGACCAGACTGTCTGAAACCGGACCAGACAGTCTCAAATCAGTTTTGACCGGCTCTAACCCTACCAGACCGGCTAAAACCGTACCAGACCCATTCATACAGGACTCAAACCGGAAGAGACCGGGTCAAACCGGTTTTGACGGGCTCAAATCGGACCAGAGCAGCACACACCAATTTTGACCGACTCAAACCTGACTCAAACTGGACCAGACCAGCTCAAACCGGTGTTCACCAGCTCAAATCGGCTCAAACCGGACCAGACAGGCTCAAACCGGTTTTGAACAGCTCAAACAAGACCATACCGGCTGAAACGACTGAAACCGGACCAGACCGGCTTAAACCGGATCAAACCGGGCCAGACAGGCTCAAACCGGTTTTGACCGGCTCAAATTGGACGAGAGCTGCACAAACCAAATTTGACGAGCTGAAACCAGACTCAAACAGGACCACACCGGCTCAAACGGGTTTTGACCGGCTCATACCGGACTCAAACCGGACCAGACCGTCTCAAACCCGTTTTGACTGGCTCATACCCTACCAGACCAGCTAAAACCGGACCAGACCCGTTCAAACCGGACTCAAACAGGAATAGAACGGCTCAAACCGGTTTTGACCGGCTCAAATCGGACCAGAGCAGCACAAACCGATTTTGACCGGCTCAAACCAGACTCAAACAGGACCAGACCGGCTCGAACCGGTTTTGACCGACTGAAACCATACCAGACCGGCTGAAACTGGACGAGACCACCTTAAACCTGTTTTGACTGACTCAAAGCAGACTACACCGGCTCTATCCAGTTATGACCGGCTCAAACCGCACTTAAACCGGACCAGACTCTCTCAAACTGGTGTTGTCCGGCTCAAACCGGACTCAAACCGGACCAGACCGGATCAAACCGGTTTTCACCGGATCGAACCAGATTCAAACTGGAGCAGACCGTCTCAAACTCGTTTTGACGGGCTCAAACCTGACCAGACCAGCTGAAACCGCACGAGACCGGCTAAAACCGGTTTGGACCGGCTCAAACCAGACTAGACTGGCTCAACCAGATCAAAGCGTACCAGACCGGCTCAAACCGGATCAAACCGGACCAGACCGGCTCAAACTGGTTTGGTCCAGTACAAACCAGACCAGACTGGCTCAACCAGATCAAAGCGGACCAGACAGAATCAAACCGGATCAAACCGGACCATATCAGCCCTTAGACAGCCTCAAACCGGTTTTGATCGGCTCAATATGGACCAGAACGGCTCAAACCCCTTTTGACCGGCTCAAACCGGACCAGACCATCTCAAACCCGTTTTGACCGGGTCAAACCACAACAGACCGACTCAATCGCATCAAAACGGACCAGACCGGCTTTAACCGGATCAAACCGGACCAGACTGGCTCAAACCAGGGTTGACCGGCTCAAACCCGACCAGACTGGCTTAAACCAAACCAGACTGGCTCAAACAGGGTATTTACCGGCTCAAACCGGACTCAAACCGGACCAGAACGGCTCAAACCGGGTTAGACTGGCTCAAACCGGACCAGACCAGCTCAAACCGAATCAAAACGGACCAGACTGGCTCTTAGACCGGATCAAACCGGAGCACACCGGCTCCAACCAGTTTTGACCGGCTCAAATCGGACTCAAACTGGACCCGACCAGCTCAAACCGGTGTTGACCGGCTGAAAGCGGACTCAAACCGGACCAGACTGGAACAAACCGGTGTTGACCGGCTCGAACCAGACTCAAACCGGACCAGAACGGCTCAAACCGGACCAGACAGTCTCAAAGCGGATCAAAACGGACGATACCAGCTCAAACCGGTTTTGACCAGCTGAAACCGGACCAGACCAGCTCTAACCGGACTCAAACCGGACCAGACCGGATCAAACCGGTGTTGACCGGCTCGAACCAGACCCAAACCGGACCAGAACGGCTCAAACCGGACCAGACAGTCTCAAAGCGGATCAAAACGGACGAGACCAGTTCAAACCGGTTTTGACCAGCTGAAACCGGACCAGACCAGCTCTAACGGGACTCAAATCGGACCAGACCGGCTGAAAACGGTTTTGACCGGCTGAAATCAGACCAGACCGCATCAAACCGGATCAAACCAGAGCAGACCAGCTCAATCGGGATTTGACCAGCTCACAAAATCCCAGACCGGCTCTACCGCATCAAACCAGACCAGACTGGCTCAAACCGGCTCAAACCACACCAGACCGGGTCAAACAGGATTTGACCAGCTCACACCGGACCAGACCGGCTCAAACCGGTTTTGACCCACTCAAATTGGACTCAAACCTGAACAGACCGGCTCAAACCAGTTTTGACAAGCTCAAACTGCACCAGACAGACTCAAACCGGATCACACCGGACCAGACTGGCCCTTACAAACCGGACCAGACTGGCCCTTAGACAGTCTCAAACTGGTTTTGATCGGCTCAATACAGACCAGAATGGCTCAAACCGGTTTTGACCGACTCAAACCAGACCAGACAATATCAAACCGGACTCAAACCAGACCAGACCAGCTCAAACCGGTTTGACAAGGTCAAACCAGAACAGACCGGCTCAAACCGAATCAAACTGGACCACACCGGCTCTTAGACCGGCTCAAACCGGTTTTGACCTGCTCAAATCGGACTGAAACCGGACCAGACCGGCTCCAACCGAATCAAACCGTACCAGACTGGCTCTGAGACTGGCTCAAACAGGACCAGACCGGCTCAAACCGGTTTTGACCAGCTCAAATCGGACTCAAACTGGACCAGACCGGCTATAAATGGATCTAACCGGACCAGACCCGCTCAAACCAGGGTTGACCGGCTCAAACCCGACCAGACCGGCTGAATCTGGATGAGATCGCCTCAAACCGGTATTGACCGACTGAAACCCGTCCAGACCGGCTAAAACTGGACCAGACCGGCTCAAACTGGACTCAAACCGGACCAGAACGGATCAAACCGGTGTTGACCGGCTCAAACCTGACTCAAACTGGACCAGACGGGCTCAAACCGGTGTTGAGGTGTTGACCAGCTCAAACTGGACTCAAACCGGATCAGACTGGCTCAAATCCGTTTTGAACGGCTCAAACCACACTATACCGGCTCAAACGAATCAAATTGGACCAGACCGGATTAAACCGAATCAAACCGTTCCAGACCGTCTCAAACTGGTGTTGTCCGGCTCAAACCGCACTCAAACCGGACCAGAACAGCTCAGACCGGTTTTGACCGGCTCAAATCGGACCAGAGAAGCACAAACCGAATTTAACCAGCTCAAACCAGACTCAAATGGGACCACACAGGCTCAAACCGGTTTTGACTGGCTCAAACCCGACCAGACCGGCTGAAACTGGACGAGACCGCCTCAAACCGGTTTTAACCAACTCAAACCCGTACAGACCGGCTAAAACCGGATCAGACCGGCTCAAACCGTTTTCGACCGGCTCAAAGCGGACTAGACAGGCTCTAACCAGTTATGAACGGCTCAAACCGCACTGAAACCGGACCAGACCCTCTCAAACTGGTGTTGTCCGACTCAAACCGGACTCAACCCAGACCAGACCGGCTCAAACCCGTTTTGACTGGCTCATACCGGACTCAAACCGGACCAGACCGTCTCAAACCCGTTTTGACGGGCTCAAACCCGACCAGACCGGCTGAAACGGGACAAGACCGGCTCAAACCGGTTTTGACCGACTCAAACCCGTCCAGACCAGCTAAAACCGAACCAGACCAGCTCAAACCGGCTTTGACCAGCTCAAACAGGACTCAAACCGGACCAGACTGGCTCAAACCGGTTTTGAACGGCTCAAACCAGACCATACCATCTCAAACGATTCAAACCGGACCAGACCGGCTTAAACCGGATCAAACCGGACCAGTCTGGCTAAAACCGGTTTTGACAGGCTCAAATCAGACGAGAGCAGCACAAACCGAATTTGACCAGCTCAAACCAGACTCAAACAGAACCACACCGGCTCAAACCGGTTTTGATCGGCTCTAACCCGACCAGACCGGCTGAAACTGGACGAGACCTCCTCAAACCGGTTTTGACCGACTGAAACCCGTCCAGACAGGCTAAAACCGGACCAGACCGGCTCAAACCGGTTTCCACCGACTCAAAGAGGACTAGACCGGCTCTAACTAATTATGACCTGCTCAAGCTGCACTCAAACCGGACCAGATCGTCTCAAATTGGTGTTGTCTGGCTCAAACCGGACTCAAACCGGACCAGACAGGCTCAAACCCGTTTTGACTGGCTGAAACCCGACCAGACCAGCTGAAACCGGATGAGACCGGCTGAAACTGGTTTGGACCAGCTCAAACCAGAACAGACTGGCTCAACCAGATCAAAGCAGACCAGACCGGCTCAAACCGGATCAAACCAAACCAGAACCACTGAAACCGGATCAAACCGGACCAGACCGGCTCAAACCGGTTTTAACTGGCTCAAACCCGACCAGACCGGCTGAATTGGGACGAGACCACCTCAAACCAGTTTTGATCGGGTCAAATCAGACCAGACCGGCACAAACTGGTTTTGACCGGCTCAAACCTGACCAGACCGACTGAAACCGGACGAGACCGGCTGAAACTGGTTTTGACCGGGTCAACCCCGACCAGACCAACTAAAACCGGACCAGACTGGCTCAGAACACTTTTGACCGGCTGAAACTGAACCAGCCCGGCTGAACCGGATCAAACCGGACCAGACCAGCTTATACCGGTTTAAACCGGACCAGACCAGCTCTTCGACCGCCTCAAACCGGTTTTGATCCGCTTAAAACGGACCAGAACGGCTCAAACCCGTTTTGACCTGCTCAAACCGGACCAGAACAGCTCAAACCGGACTCAAACCAGACCAGAACGGATCAAACTGGTGTTGACCGCCTCAAACCTGACTCAAACTGGAACAGACAGGCTCAAACCGGTGTTGACCAGCTCAAACCGGACTCAAACCGGACCAGACAGGCTCATACCCGTTTTGAAAGGCTCAAACCAGACCATACCGGCTCAAACAAATCAAATTGGACCAGACCGGCTTATACCGGATCAAACCGTTCCAGACCGTCTCAAACTGGTGTTGTCCGGCTCAAACCGCACTCAAACCGGAGCAGAATGGCTCAGACCGGTTTTGACCGGCTCAAATCAGACCAGAGCCGCACAAACCGAATTTGACCAGCTCAAACCAGACTCAATCAGGACCACACCTGCTCAAACCGGTTTTGACCGGCTCAAACCGGACCAGACCGGCTCAAACCGGTCGCAAACCGCTTTTGACCAGCTAATACCGATCCAGACAGCCTCAAACCGGTTTTGACAGGCTCAAAACGGACTCAAACAGGACCAGACCGGGTCAAACCGGTTTTAAACGGCTCAAATCGGACTCAAACAGGAACAGACCGGCTCAAACAGGGTTTGACCGTCTCAAACCAGACCAGACCGGCTCAACCGGATCAAACCGGTTTTGACAATCACAAAACGGACCGGACCGGTTCAAACCCGATCAAACCGGACCAGACCGGCTCAAACCGTTTTGACCGTATTAGACTGGCTCAAACCGGTTTTTAGAGGCTCAAATCGCACCAGACCGGTTCAAACCAGTCTTGACCAGCTCCAAACGGACTCAAACTGGTTTTGACCGGAACAAACCAGACCACACCGCCTCAAACCTGTTTTGACCGGCTCAAACCGGACGAAAAACGTAGCAGACCAGCTCAAACCGGACTCAAACTGGACTAGACCGGCTCAAATCGGTTTTGATCAGCTCAAACCGGACAAGGAGCAAACTGGCTCAAACCAGACTCAAACCGGACCAGACAGGCTCAAATCGGTTTTGAACGGATCAAACCAGAACATACCGGCTCAACCGAATCAAACCGGACCAGAACGGCTTAAACCGGATCAAACCGGACCAGACCGGCTCAAACCGGTTTTGACCGGCTCAAATCGGACCAGAGCAGCACAAACCGAATTTGACCAGCTCAAACCAGACTCAAACAGGACCACACTGGCTCAAACTGGTTTTGACCGACTCAAACCCGACCAGACCGGTTAAAACTGGACGAGACTGCCTCAAACTGGTTTTGACCGAATCAAACCCATCCAGACCGGCTAAAACCGGACCACACCGGCTCAAACCGGTTTTGACCGGCTCAAAGCGGACTAGACCAGCTCTAACCGGATATGACTGGCTCAAACCACACTCAAACTGGAGCAGACTGTCTCAAACTGGTGTTGTCCGGCTCAAACAACACTCAAACCGGACCAGAATGGCTCAGACCGGTTTTGACCAGCTCAAATCGGACCAGAGAAGCACAAACCGAATTTGACTAGCTCAAACCAGACTCAAACAGGACCACACAGGCTCAAACCGATTTTGACCGACTCAAACCCGGACAGACCGGTTACAACTGGACGAGACCACCTCAAACCAGTTTTAACCGACTTAAACCAGTCCAGACCAGCAAAAACTGTACCAGACCAGCTCAAACCGGTTTTGACTGGCTCAAAGCGGACTAGACCGGCTCTAACCGGTTATGACCGAATCAAAACGCACTCAAACCAGACCAGAACGTCTCAAACTTGTGTTGTCTGGCTCAAAACGCACTCAAACCAGACCAGAACGACTTAGACCAGTTTTGACCGGCTCAAATCGGACCAGAGCAGCAAAAACCGAATCTGACCAGCTCAAACCAGACTCAAACAGGACCACAACGGCTCAAACCGGTTTTGACCGACTCAAACCCGGACAGACAGGCTGAAACTGGACGAGACCACCTCAAACCGGTTTTGACTGAATCAAACCCGTCCAGACCGGCTAAAACAGGACCAGACCGGCTCAAACCGGTTTTGACCGGCTCAAAGCAGACTAGACCGGCTCTAACCGGATATGACTGGCTCAAACCACACTCAAACCGGACCAGACCGTCTCAAACTGGTGTTATCCGGATCAAACCGCACTCAAACCAGACCAGAATGGCTCAGACCGGTTTTGACCGGCTCAAATCGGACCAGAGAAGCACAAACCGAATTTGACCAGCACAAACCAGACTCAAACACGACCACAACAGATCAAACCGGTTTTGACCAGCTCAAACCCGACCAGACCGGCTGAAACTGGACGAGACCACATCAAACCGGTTTTGACCGAATCAAACCCGTCCAGAATGGCTAAAACCGGACAAGACCGGCTCAAACCAGTTTTGACCGGCTCAAAGTGGACTACACAGTCTCTAACCGGTTATGACCGCCTCAAACGGCACTGAAACCGGACCAGACCATCTCAAACTGCTGTTGTCCGGCTCAAACCAAACTCAAACCGGACTCAAGAGAGCGCAAACACAGGGGAGTGCACACTCAGGGGGGTGCACACTCAGGGAAGTGCACACTCAGGGGAGTCCTCACACAGGCGAGTGCACACTCAGGAGAGCGCTCACTCATGGGTGTGCACACTCAGGATAGTGTGCATTCAGTGGAGTCCTCACTCAGGGGAGTGCACACTCACGGGATTGCACACACAGGGGAGCACACACTCAGGGAAGGGCACACTCAGGGGTCCCTTCACCCAGGCGATTGCACACTCAGGGGAGTGCGCACTCAGGGGAGCGCACAGTCAGGGGATTGCACACCCTGAAGGGTGAACACTCAGGGGAGTGCACACTCAGGGGTGTCTACACCCAGGTGAGTGCACACTCAGGGGTGTGTGCACTCAGGGGAGTGCTCACTCAGGGGAGTGCCCACTCAGGGGAGAGCACACTCAGGAGAGTGTACACTCAGGGGAGTGCACATTCAGTGGAGTGCACACTCATGGGAGTCCTCATTCAGGCGAGTTCACACTCAGGAGAGTGCACACTCAGGGTTGTCCTCACTCAGGCGAGTGCACACTGAGGGGAGTGCGCACTCAGGGGAGTGCACCCTCAGGTGAGCATGCACTCAGGGGAGTGAACACTCAGGGGCGTCCTCACTCAGGCGAGTTCTCACTCAGCATTCTTCACTCAGACGAGTGCACACTCAGGGGAGAGCACACTCAGGGGATTGTATACTCAGGGGAGTGCACATTCAGTGGAGTGCACACTCAGGGGAGTCCTCACTCAGGCGAGCTCATACTCAGGGATCTGCACACTCAGGGGTGTCCTCACACAGGCGAGTGCACACTCAGGTGAATGTGCACTTAGGGGAGTGCACACTTAGGGGAGTCCTCACTCAGGCGAGTTCACACTCAGTAGCCCTCACTCAGGCGAGTGCACACTCAGGGGAGTGCACACTCAGGGGAGCGCTCACTCAGGGAAGTGCACACTCAGGGGAGCGCACACTCAGGGGGGTGCACACTCAGGAGAGCGCTTACTCAGGGGAGATTTCAGTAAAGTGAGCGCACACTCAGGGTAGTGAACACTCAAGGGAGTCCTCACTCAGGAGAGTGTGAACTCAGATGAGTGCACACTCAGCGGAGTGCTCATTCAAGGGACTGCACACTAAGGGGAGTCTTCACTCAGGCGAGTGAACATTCAGGGGAGTGCACACTCGGGGAGTGCTCACTCAGGGGAGTTTCCAGTAAAGTGAGCACACACTCAGGGGAGTTCACACTCAGGGGAGTCCTCACTCAGGCGAGTGCACACTCAGGAGAGCGCTCACTCATGGGAGTGGACACTCAGGATAGTGTGCACTCAGTGGAGTCCTCACTCAGGGGAGTGCACACTCAGGGGAGCGCACACTCAGTGGAGGGCACACTCAGGGGTGCCTTCAGGCAGGCGATTGCACACACAGGGGAGTTCGCACTGAGGGGAGCGCACAGTCAGGGGAGTGCACACCCTGAAGTGTGAACACTCAAGGGAGTGCACACTCAGGGGAGTGCACACTGAGGGGTGTCAACACACAGGCGAGTGCACACTCAGGGGTGTGTGCATTCAGGGGAGTGCTCACACAGGGGAGTGCACACTCAGGGGAGTCCTCATTCAGGCGAGTTCACACTCAGGAGAGTGCACACTCAGGGGTGTCCTCACTCAGGCGAGTGCACACTCAGGGGAGTGCGCACTCAGGGGAGTGCACCCTCTGGTGAGCCTGCACTCAGGGGAGTGCACACTCAGGGGAGTCCTCACTCAGGCGAGTTCTCACTCAGTATTCTTCACTCAGGCGAGTGCACATTCAGGGGAGAGCACACTCAGGGGAGTGTACACTCAGGGGAGTGCACATTCAGTGGAGTGTACACTCAGGGGAGTGCACATTCAGTGGAGTGCGCACTCAGGGGATTCCTCACTCAGTCGAGTTCACGCTCTGGGAACTGCACACTCAGGGGTGTACTCACACAGGCGAGTGCACACTCAGGGGAGTGCGGACTCAGGGGAGCGTGCACTCAGGGGAGTGCACACTCAGGTGAGCGTGCACTCATGGGAGTGCACACTTAGCGGAGTCCTCACTCAGGCGAGTTCACACTCAGTAGCCCTCACTCAGGCGAGTGCACACTCAGGGGAGTGCACACTCAGGGGAGTGGTCACTCAGGGAAGTGCACACTCAGGGGACTGCACACCCAGGTTGGTGCACACTCAGGGGAGCGCTCACTCAGGGGAGTTTTCAGTAAAGTGAGCGCACACTCAGGGTAGTGCACACTCAGGGGAGTCCTCACTCAGGAGAGTGTGAACTCAGATGAGTGCACACCCAGCGGAGTGCTCATTCAGGGGACTGCACACTAAGGGGAGTCTTCACTCAGGTGAGTGAACATTCAGGGGAGTGCACACTCAGGGGGTGCTCACTCAGGGGAGTTTCCAGTAAAGTGAGCGCACACTCAGGGGAGTGCACACTCAGGGGAGTCCTCACACAGGCGAGTGCACACTCAGGAGAGCGCTCACTCATGGGAGTGCACACTCAGGAGAGTGTGCACTCAGTGGAGTCCTCACTCAGGGGAGCGCACACTCAGGGGAGGGCACACTCATGGGTGCCTTCACCCTGGCGATTGCACACTCAGGGGAGTGCACACTCAGGGGAACGCACACTCAGGGGAGTGCACACCCTGTAGAGTGAACACTCGGGAGTGCACACTCAGGGGAGTGCACACTCATGGGTATCTACACCCAGGCGAGTGCACAATCAGGGTTGTGTGCACTCAGGGGAGTGCTCACACAGGGGAGTGCACACTCAGGGGAGAGCACACTCAGGGGAGTGTACCCTCAGGGGAGTGCACATCCAATGGAGTGCACACTCAGGGGAGTCCTCACTCAGGCGAGTTCACACTCAGGGGAGTGCACTCTGGGGAGTGCGCACTCAGGGGAGCGCACATCCTGAAGAGTGAACACTCAGGGGAGTGCACACTCAGGGGTGTCTACACCCAGGCGAGTGCACACTCAGGGTTGTGTGCACTCAAGGGAGTGCACACTCAGGGCAGTGCACACTCAGGGGAGAGCACACTCAGGGGAGAGCACATTCAATGGAGTGCACACTCAGGGGAATCTTCACTCAGGTGAGTTCACACTCAGGGGTGTGCACACTCAGGGGTGTCCTCACTCAGGGGCGTGCACACTCAGGGGAGTGCACACTCAGGGGTGTGCACACTCAGGGGAGTCCTCACTCAGTCAAGTTCTCACTCAGTAGTCCTCACTCAGGCGAGCGCACACTCAGGGGAGAGCACATTCAGGGGAGTGTACACTCAGGGGAGTGCTCATTCAGTGGAGTGCACATTCAGGGGAATCCTCACTCAGGCGAGTTCATACTCAGGGGAGAGCACACTCAGGGGAGTCCTCACTCAGGCAAGTGCACACTCAGGTAAGAGCACACTCAGGGGAGTGCTCACTCAGCACAGTGCACACTCAGGGGAACGCACACTCAGGTGAGTGCACTCTCATTGGTGTCCTCACTCAGGAGAGTTAGAACTAACAGGTGTGCACACTCAGGGGAGTGCTCACACAGGGGAGTGCACACTCAGGGGTGTCTACACCCAGGCGAGTTCACACTCAGGGTTGTGTGCACTCAGGGGAGTGCTCACTCAGGGGAGTGCACACTCAGGGGAGAGCACACTCAGGGGAATGTACACTCAGGGGAGAGCAGATTCAATGGAGTGCACACTCAGGGGAATCCTCACTCAGGCGAGTTCACACTCAGGGGAGTGCACACTCAGGGGAGTCCTCACTCAGGTGAGTGCACACTCAGGGGAGTGCGCACACATGGGTGTGCACACTCAGGGGAGTCCTCACTCAGGCGAGTTCTCACTCAGTATTCCTCACTCAGGCGAGTGCACACTCAAGGGAGAGCACATTCAGGGGAGTGTACACTCAGGGGAGTGCTCATTCAGTGGAGTGCACATTCAGGGGAATCCTCACTCAGGCGAGTTCACACTCAGGGGAGTGCACACTCAGGGGAGAGCACACTCAGGGGAGTCCTCACTCAGGCAAGTGCACTCTCAGTTAAGAGCACACTCCGGGGAGTGCTCACTCAGCGCAGTGCACACTCAGGGGAGCGCACACTCAGGTAAGTGCACTCTCAGTGGTATCCTCACTCAGGAGAGTGTGAACTAACAGGTGTGCACACTCAGGGGAGTGCTTACTCAGGGGAGTGCACACTCAGGGTGTCCTCACTCAGGTGAATTCACACTCAGGGGAGTTCGCACTCAGGGGCATGCACACTCAAGTGAGCATACACTCAGTGGAGTGCACACTCAAGGGAGTCCTCACTCAGTCGAGTTCACACTCATGGGTGTGCCCACTCAGTAGTCCTCACTCAGGCGAGTGCACAGTCAGGGGAGTGCCCACTCAGGGGAGGGCTCACTCAGGCAGTGCACACTCAGGGGAGCGCACAATCTGGGGAGCGCTCACTCAGGGGAGTACACACTCAGCCGGGTCCTCACGTAGGAGAGTGCGAACACAGAGGAGTGCACACTCAGGGGAGTGCTCATTCAGGGGAGTACAAACTCAGGGGAGTCCTCACTCAGACGACGGCACACTCAGGGGAGTGCACACTCAGGGAGGCGCTCATGAAGCGGAGTGCCCCTCAGGTGAGCGCTTACTCAAGGGAGTGCACACTCAGGGGATCAAACCGGACCAGACCAGCTCCAACAGGATTTGACCAGCTCAATCTGGACCAGACTGGCTCAACCGGTTTTGACCGGCTCAAACTGGAGCAGACCAGCTGAAACTGGTTAGGATCGGCTCAAACCAGACCAGACCAGCTGAATCGGATCAAACAGGACCAGACCAGCTTAAACCGGTGTTGACAGGCTCAAACCGGGCCAGACAGGCTCAAAGCGGTTCAGACCGGCTCAAACCAGTTCAAACAGGAACCAGACAGGATTAAACCGGATTAATCCGTACCACACCGGCTCAAACCGGTTTTGACCACCTCAAATCGGACCAGACGGGCACTAACCTGTTTTGACTGCCTCAAACCGCACTCAAACCGGAACAGATTGGCTCAAACCGGTTTTGATTGGCTGAAACACGACCAGACCGGCTGAAACCTGATGAGACCGGCTCAAACCGGTTTGGACCAACTCAAACCAGACCAGACTGGCTCAACCAGATCAAAGCAGACCAGACCAGCTCAAACCGGATCAAACCGAACCAGAACCACTGAAACCAGATCAAACCGGACCAGACCGGCTCAAACCGGTTTTAACCGGCTCAAACATGACCAGACCGGCTGAATTGTGACGAGACCGCCTCAAACCGGTTTTGACCAGGTGAAATCAGACCAGACCGGCACAAACCGGTTTGGACTGGCTCAAACCCGACCAGACCGGCTGAAACTGGACGAGACTGCCTCAAACCGGTTTTGACCGACTCAAACCCGTCCAGAAAGGCTAAAACCGGACCACACCGGCACAAACCGGTTTACACCACCTCAAAGCGGACTAGACCGACTCTAACCGGTTATGACCGGCTCAAAACACACTGAAACTGGACCAGACCCTCTCAAACTGGTGTTGTCCGGCTCAAACCGGACTCAAAACAGACCAGACCGGCTCATACCAGACTCAAACCGGACCAGACCGCCTCAAACCCATTTTGACCGGCTCAAACCCGACCAGACTGGCTGAAACCGGATGAGACCAGCTCAAACCGGTTTGGACCAGCTCAAACCAGACCAGACTGGCTCAACCAGATCAAAGCGGACCATACCGGCTCAAACCAAATCAAACCGAACCAGAACCGCTGAAACCGGATCAAACCGGACAAGACCGGCTCCAACCAGTTTTCAACGGCTCAAACCAGACCATACCGGCTCAACCGAATCAAACCGGATCAAACCGGCTTAAACCGCATCAAACCGGACCAGATCGGCTCAAACCGGTTTTGACTGTCTCAAACCCGACGAGACCGGCTGAAACCGGACGAGACCGGCTCAAACTGGTTTGGACTGGCTCAAGCCAGACCAGACTGGATCAACCAGATCAAAGCGGACCAGATCGGCTCAAACCAGATCAAACCGGACCAGAACTGCTCAAACCGGACCAGACTGGCTGAAACTGGTTTTATCCCGCTCAAACACGACCAGACCGGCTGAGTTGGGACGAGACCGCCTCAAACCGGTTTTGACCATGTCAAATCAGACCAGACCAGCACAAACAGGTTTTGACCAGTTCAAACCCGACCAGACGGTCTGAAACTGGACCAGACAGGCTCAAACCGGTTTTGACCAGCTCAAACCCTACCAGACTGGCTAAAACCGGACGAGACCCGTTCAAACCGGTCTCAAGACTGGTTCATACCAGACTCAAACCGAACCAGACCGTCTCAAACTCGTTTTGAACGGCTCAAACCCGACCAGACTGGCTGAAACCGGACGAGACCGGCTCAAAACGGTTTGGACCGGCTCTAACCAGACCAGACTGGCTCAACCAGATCAAAGGCTTCCATACCGGCTCAAACCAGATCAAACCCAACTAGAACCGCTGAAACCAGATTAAACAGGACCAGACTGGCTCCAACCGGTTTTAACCGGCTCAAACCCGACCAGACCAGCTGAAACGGGATGATACCGCCTCAAACCGGTTTTGACAGACTCAAACCTGTCCAGACCGGCTAAAACCGGACCAGACCGGCTCAAACCGTTCTTGACCGGCTCAAACCGGACTCCAACCGGACCAGACCGGCTCAAACCGGTTTTGAATGGCTCAAACCAGACCATATCGTCTCAAACGAATCAAACCGGACCAGACCGGCTTAAACCGGATCAAACCGGACCAGAAAGGCTGAAACCGGTTTTGACCGGCTGAAATCGGACGAGAGGAGCACAAACCGAATTTGACCAGCTGAAACCAGACTCAAACAGGACCACACTGGCTCAAACCGGTTTTGACCGGCTCAAACCCGACCAGACCAGCTGAAACTGGACGAGACCGCCTCAAACCAGTTTTGACCAACCCAAACCCGTCCAGACCGGCTAAAACCGGACCAGACCAGCTCAAACGGGTTTTGACCAGCTCAAAGCGGACTAGACCGGCTCTAACAGGTTATGACCGGCTCAAACCGCACTCAAAACTGACCAGACCCTCTCAAACTGTTGTTGTCCTGCTCAAACCGGACTCAAACCAAACCATAAAGGCTCAAACCGGTTTTGACCGCCTCAAACCGTACTCAAACCGGACCACACCGTCTCAAACCCGTTTTGACTGGCTGAAACCCGACCAGACCGGCTGAAACCGGACGAGACTGGCGCAAACCAGTTTGGACCAGCTGAAACCAGACCAGACTGGCTCAACCTGTTCAAAGCATACCAGACTGGCTCAAACCGGATCAAACCGAACCAGAACCACTGAAACCGGATCAAACCGGACCAGACCGGCTCAAACCGGTTTTAACCGGCTCAAACCCGACCAGACCGGCTGAATTGGGAAAAGACCGCCTCAAACCAGTTTTGACCGGGTCAAATCAGACCAGACCGGCACAAACCGGTTTTGACCGGCTCAAACCCGACCAGACCGGCTGAAACCGGACGAGACTGGCTGAAACCAGTTTTGACCGGGTCAACCCTGACCAGACCAACTAAAACCGGACCAGACTGGCTCAGACCACATTTGACCGGCTGAAACCGAACCAGACGGGCTGAACCGGATCAAATCGGATCAGACCGGCTTATATCGGTTTAAACCGGACCAAACTGGCTCTTAGATCTTCTCAAACCGGTTTTGATCCGCTCAAAACGGACCAGACCGTCTCAAACTGGTTTTGACCGGCTCAATGCTGACTGGACCGGCTCTAACCGGTTATGACCGGCTCAAACCGCACTCAAACCGGACCAGACCGTCTAAAACTGGTGTTGCCATCTCAAACTGGACTCAAACCGGACCAGACCTGATCAAACCCATTTTGACCGGCTCAAACCCGACCAGACCAGCTGAAACCAGACGAGACCGTCTCAAACCACTTTGGACCGGCTCAAACCAGACCAGACTGGCTCAACCAGATCAAAGCGGACGATACCGGCTCAAACCGGATCAAAATGGACCAGAACCGCTGAAACCGGATCAAACCGGACAAGAATGGCTCCAACCGGTTTTGAATGGCTCAAACCAGACCATACCAGCTCAACCGAATCAAACCAGACCAGACCGGCTGAACCGCATCAAACTGGACCAGATCAGCTCAAACTGGTTTTACCTGTCTCAAACCCGACCAGACCGGCTGAAACCGGACAAGACCGACTCAAACTGGTTTGGACTGGCTCATAGCAGACCAGACTGGATCAACCAGATCAAAGCAGACCAGATCGGCTCAAACCGGATCAAACCGGACCAGAACTGCTCAAACCGGATCAAACCGGACCAGACTGGCTGAAACCGGTTTTATCCCACTCAAACCCGACCAGACCGGCTGAATTGGGATGAAACCACCTCAAACTGGTTTTGACCGGGTCAAATCACACCAGACCAGCACAAACTGGTTTTGAACAGCTGAAACCCGACCAGACCATCTGAAACCAGACCAGACAGGCTCAAACCGGTTTTGACTGGCTCAAACCCTACCACACTGGCGAAAACCGGACCAGACCCGTTCAAACCGGTCTCAAGACCGGTTCATACCGGACTCAAACCGGACCACACCGTCTCAAACCCGTTTTGAACGGCTCAAACCCGACCAGACCGGCTGAAACCAGACGAGACCGGCTCAAACCGGTTTGGACCGGTTCAAACCAGACCAGACGGGCTCAACCAGATAAAAGGCTTCCATACCAGCTCAAACCCGATCAAACCCAACTACAACCGCTGTAACTGGATCAAACTGGACCAGACAGGCTCCAACCGGTTATAACCGGCTCAAACCCGACCTGACCGGCTGAAACGGGACGAGAGCGCCTCAAACCGGTTTTGACCGACTCAAACCCGTCCAGACCGGCTAAAACCGGACCAGACCGGCTCAAACCGGTTTTGACCGGCTCAAAGCGGACTAGACCGGCTCTAACCGGTTATGACCGGCTCAAACTGCAATGAAACCGGACCAGATCGTCTCAAATTGGTGTTGTCCGACTCAAACCGGACTCAAACCGGACGAGACCTGCTCAAACAGGTTTTGACCAGCTCAAACCAGACCAGACTGGCTCAACCAGATCAAAGCGGACCAGACAGGCTCAAACCAGATCCAACAGGACCAGAACCACTCAAACCGGATCAAACCGGACCAGACCGGCTCAAACCTGTTGTAACCGGCTCAAACCCGAGCAGACCGGCTGACATGGGAAGAGACCGCCTCAAACCGGTTTTGACCTCCTCTAACCCTACCAGACCAGCTAAAACCGGACCAGATCCGTTCAAAAAGGACTCAAACCGGAATAGACCATCTCAAACCAGTTTTGACGGGCTCAAATCGGACAAGAGCAGCACAAACCAATTTTAACCGGCTCAAATCTGACTCAAACTGGACCAGACCGGCTCAAACCGGTGTTGACCAGCTCAAACCGAACTCAAACCGAACCATACAGGCTCAAACCGGTTTTGACTGGCTCCAACCGGACCAGACCCGCTTAAAACGGATCAAACCGGACCAGACTGGCTCAAACTGGTTTTGACCGGCTCAAATAGGACGAGAGCAGCAAAAACCGAATTTGACCAGCTGAAACCAGACTCAAACAGGACCACACCGGCTCAAAGAGTTTTTGACTGGCTCAAACACGTCCAGACCGGCTCAAACCGGACCACACCGGCTCAAACCAGTTTTGACCGGATAAAAGTGGACTAGACCGGCTCTAACCATTTAAGACCGGCTAAAACCGCACTCGAACAGGACCAGACTGTCTCAAACTGGTGTTGTCCGGCTCAAACCGGACTCAAACAGGACCAGTCCGTCTCAAACCGGTTTTGACCGGCTAACACCGGACTCAAACCGGAACAGACCGGCTCAAACCCAACCAAACCAGCTGAAACCAGACGAGACCGGCTCAAACCGGTTTGGACCGGCTCAAACCGGACCAGACTGGCTCAAACCTGTTTTGACCGTATTAGACTGGCTCAAACTGGTTTTCAGCATCTCAAATCGCACCAGACCGGCTCAAACCTGTTTTGAAAGGCTCAAACCGGACGAAAAACGTACCAGACTGGCTCAAACCGGACTCAAACCGGACTAGACCGGCTCAAATCTGTTTTGATTGGCTCAAACCGGACAAGGACCAAACCGGCTCAACCCAGACTCAAACCGGACCAGAGCGGCTCAAAATGGTTTTGAACAGCTCAAACCAGACCAAACCGGCTCAAATGGATCAAACCGGACCAGACTGGCTCAACCCGACACAAACCAGACCAGACCGATCCAACAGGATTTGACCAGCTCAAACCGGACCAGACCGGTTCTTAGACGAGCTCAAACTGGTTTTGAACGGCTCAAATCGGACCAGCCCGGCACAAACCGGTTTTGACCGGCTCAAACTGAACTCAAATCGGAGCAGACCGGCTCAAATCATTGTTGACTGGCTCAAACAGGAATCAAACTGGGCCAGACTGGCTCCAAGTGGTGCACACTCAGGGGAGCGCTCACTCAGGGGAGTGCACACACAGGATAGTGCGCACTCAGAGGAATCCTCACTCAGGCGAGTGCACACTCAGGGGAGTGCACACAATGGGGAGCGCTCACTCAGGCGAGTTCACGCCCAGGGAAGCGCACACACAGGGGAGTGCACACCCTGGGGTGTACTCACACAGGCGAGTGCACACTCAGGGGACTGCACACTCAGGGGAGTGCACACTCAGGTGAGCATGCACTCAGGGGAGTGAACACTCAGGGGAGTCCTCACTCAGCCGAGTCCTCACTTAGTAGTCCTCACTTAGGCGAGTGCACACTCAGGGCAGAGCACACTCAGGGGTGTCCTCACTCAGGTGAGTGCGCACTCAGGGGAGTGCACACTCAGGTGAGCATGCACTCAGGGGAGTGCACACTTAGGGGAGTCCTCACTCAGGCGAGTTCACACTCAGTAGTCCTCACTCAGGTGAGTGCACACTCAGGGGAGTGCACAGTCAGGGGAGCGGTCAATCAGGGAAGTGCACACTCAGGGGAGCGCACACTCAGAGGAGTGCACACCCCAGGGAGGGAACACACAGGGGAGTGCACACTCAGGGGAGGGCACACTCAGGGGTGCCTTCACCCAGGCGAGTGCACACTCAGGGGAGTGCACACTCAGGGGAGCGCACACTCAGGGGAGTGCACACTCAGGGGTGTCTACACCCAGGCGAGTGCACACTCAGGGGAGTGCGCACTCAGGGGAGCGCACACTCAGGGGAGTGCACACACTGAAGAGTGAATGCTCAGGGGAGTGCTCACTCAGGGGAGTGCACACTCAGGGGAGAGCACACTCAGGGGAGTGTACACTCTGGTGAGTGCTCATTCAGTGGAGTGCAAACTCAGGGGAGTCCTCACTCAGGCGAGTTCACACTCAGGGGAGTGCACACTCAGGGGTGTCCTCACTCAGGCGAGTGCACACTCAGGGGAGTGCGCACTAAGGGGAGTGCACACTCAGGTGAGCATGCACTCAGGGGAGTGCACACTTAGGGGAGTCCTCACTCAGGCGAGTTCACACTCAGTAGTCCTCACTCAGGTGAGTGCACACTCAGAGGAGCGCAAACTCTGGGAAGTGCACACTCAGGGGTGCGCTCACTCAGGGGAGTTTCCAGTACAGTGAGTGCACACTCAGGGGAGTGCACACTCAGGGGAGTCCTCACACAGGCCGGTGCACACTCAGTAGAGCGCTCACTCATGGGAGTGCATACTCAGGATAGTTTGCACTCAGTGGAGTCCTCAGTCAGGGGAATGCACTCTCAGGGGTGTGCACACTCAGGAGAGCATACACTCAGGGGAGGGCACACTCAGGGGAGTCCTCACTCAGGGGAGTGCAAACTCAGAGGAGTGCACACTCAGGGGAGCACTCACTCAGGGGAGTGCACACCCTGGGGAGTGAACACTCAGGGGAGTGTACACACAGGGGAGTCCTCACTCAGGAGAGTGTGAACTCAGAGGAGTGCACACTCAGCGGAGTGCTCATTCAGGGGACTGCACACTAAGGTGAGTCTTTACTCAGGCGAGTGCACATTCAGGGGAGTGCATACTCAGGGGAGCGCTCACTCAGGGGAGTTTCCAGTAAAGTGAGCGCACACTCAGGGGAGTGCACACTCAGGGGAGTCCTCACACAGGCGAGTGCACACTCAGGAGAGCGCTCACTCATGGGAGTGCACACCCAGGATAGTGTGCACTCAGTGGAGTCCTCACTCAGGGGAGTGCACACTAGGGGAGTGCACACTCAGTGGAGTGCACACTCAGGGGAGCGCACACTTAGGGGAGTGCACACCGTGAAGTGTGAACACTCAGGGGAATGCACACTCAGGGGTGTGTACCCTCAAGGGTATCTACACCCAGGCGAGTGCACACTCAGGGGTGTGCACCCTCAAGGGAGTGCACACTCAGGGCAGAGCACACTCAGGGGAGTGCACATTCAATGGAGTGCACACTCAGGGGAGTCTTCACTCAGTTGAGTTCACACTCAGGGGAGTGCACACTCAGGGGTGTCCTCACTCAGGCGAGTGCACACTCAGGGGAGTGCACACTCAAGGGAGTGCACACTCAGTTGAGCATGCACTCAGGGGTGTGCACACTCAGGGGAGTCCTCACTCATGCAAGTTCTCACTCAGTAGTCCTCACTCAGACTAGTGCACACTCAGGGGAGAGCACATTCAGGGGAGTGTACACTCAGGGGTGTGCTCATTCAGTTGAGTACACACTCAGGGGAATCCTCACTCAGGCAAGTTCACACTCAGCAGAGTGCACACTCAGGGGAGTCCTCACTCAGGCGAGTGCAAACTCAGAGGATTCCACACTCAAGGGATCGCTCACTCAGTGGAGTGCACACCCAGGGGAGTGAACACTCAGGGGAGTGCACACTCAGGGGAGTGAACACTCAGGGGTCTCTTCACAAAGGCAAGTCCGCATTCAGGGGAGTGCGCACTCAGGGGAGTGCTCATTCAGGGGAGTGCACGCCCTTGGAAGCGCACACTCAGGGTAGTGCACACTCAGGGGAGTCCTTACACAGACGGGTGCACATTCAGGAGAGCGCTCACTCATGGAATGCACACTCAGGATAGCCCAGACCGGCTCTTAGACCGTCTCAAACCGGTTTTCATCCACTCAATACGAACCAGACCGGCTCAAACCTGTTCAGACGGGCTCAAACCGGTTCAAACTGGAACCAGACCGGCTTAAAAGGATCAAACCGTTCCAGACCGTCTCAAACTGGTGTTGTCCAGCTCAAACCGCACTCAAACCGGACCAGAATGGCTCAGACCGGTTTTGACTGGCTCAAATCGGACCAGAGAAGCACAAACCGAATTTGACTATCTCAAACCAGACTCATACAGGACCACAACGGCTCAAACCGGTTTTGACCAGCTCAAACCCGACCAGACCGGCTGAATCCGGACGAGACCTGCTCAAACCGGTTTGGACCGGCTCAAACCAGACCAGACTGGCTCACCCAGATCAAAGCAGAGCAGACCGACTCAAACCGGATCAAACCGAACCAGAACCACTGAAACCAGATCAAACCGGACCAGACCGGCTCAAACCGGTTTTAAACGGCTCAAACCCGACCAGACCAGCTGAATTGGGACGAGACCGCCTCAAACCGGTTTTGACCAGGTGAAATCAGACCAGACCGGCACAAACCGGTTTTGACCGACTCAAACCTGACCAGACCGGCTGAAACCGGATGAGACCGGCTGAAACCGGTTTTGACCGGGTCAACCCCGACCAGACCAACTAAAACCAGACCAGACTGGCTCAGAACACTTTTGAACGGCTGAAACCGAACCAGACCTGCTGAACCGGATCAAACCAGACCAGACCGGCTGAACCAGATCAAACCGGACCACACTGGCTTAAACCGCTTTAAACCGGACCAGACCGGATCTTAGACCATTTCAAACCGGTTTTGATCCGCTCAGAACCGACCCGAAAGGCTCAAACCGGTTTTGACCTGCTCAAACCGGACCTGACTAGCTCAAACCGGACTCAAACCAAACCAGAACGTATCAAACCGGTGTTGACCGGCTCAAACCTGACTCAAATCAAACCAAACCAGAACGTATCAGACCGGTTTTGACCGGCTCAAATCTGACCAGAGCAGCACAAACCGAATTTGACCAACTCAAACCAGACTGAAACAGGACCACACTGGCTCAAACGGGTTTTGACCAGCTCATACCGGACTCAAACTAGACCAGATCGTCTCAAACCCATTTTGACCGGCTCAAACCCTACCAGACCAGCTAAAACTGGACCAGACCCATTCAAACCGGACTCAAACAGCAATAGAACGGCTCAAACCGGTTTTGACTGGCTCAAATCGGACCACAGCAGCACAAACCGATTTTGACCAGATCAAACCACACTCAAACAGGACCAGATCGGCTCAAACCGGTTTTCACCGGCTCAAACCCGACCAGACTGGCTGAAACCGGACGAGACAGGCTGAAACCGGTTTTGACCGGGTCAACCCCCACCAGACCAACTAAAACAGGACCAGACTGGCTCAGACCACTTTTGACCGGCTCAAACCGAACCAGACTGGCTCAACCGGATCAAACCGGACCAGACCGGCCTATACCAGATCAAACCGGACCAGACCGGCTCTTAGACCATCTCAAACCGGTTTTGATAAGCTCAAAACGGAACAGAACGGCTCAATCCGCTTTTGACCGGCACAAACTAGACCAGACCGTCGCAAACCCTACTCAAACCTGACCAGACCGGCTGAAACTGGATGAGACCACCTCAAACCGGTTTTGACTGACTCAAACCCGTCCAGACCGGCTGAAACCGGACCAGGCCAGCTCACACCGGTTTTGACCGGCTCAAGGCAGACTAGACCGGCTCTAACTGGTTATGACCGGCTCAAACCTCACTCAAACTTAACCAGACGGTCTCAAACTGGTGTTCTCCGGCTCAAACCGGACTCAAACCGGACCAGACCATCTCAAACCGGGTTTGACTGGCTCAAACCGGACTCAAACCGGACCAGACCGTCTCAAACCCGTTTTGACCGGCTCAAACCCAACCAGACCGGCTGAAACCGGACGAGACTGGCTCAAACCTGTTTGGACCGGCTCAAACCACACCAGAATGGTGCAACCAGATCAAAGCGGACCAGACCGCCTTAAACCGGATCAAACCGGACCAGACCGGCTCAAACCGGTTTTGACCGTCTCAAATCGGAGGAGAGCAGCACAAACCGAATTTGACCAGCTCAGACCAGACTCAAACAGGACCACACCGGCTCAAACCGGTTTTGACCGACTCAAACCCGACCAGACCAGCTAAAACAGGACGAGACCACCTCAAACCGGTTTTGACCGACTCAAACACGTCCAGACCGGCTAAAACCGGACCAGACCGGCTCAAACCGGTTTTGACCGGCTCAAAGCGGACTACACCGGCTCCAACAGGTTATGACCAGCTCAAACCGCACTGAAACCGGACCAGACCGTCTCAAACTGTTGTTGTCCAGCTCAAACCGCACTCAAGCTGGACCAGAAGGGCTCAGATCGCTTTTGACCGGCTCAAATCGGACCAGAGCAGCACAAACCGAATTTGACCAGCTCAAACCAGACTCAAACAGGACCACACCGGCACAAACGGGTTTTGACCGGCTCATACCAGACTCAAACCGGACCAGATCGTCTCAAACCCGTTTTGACCGGCTCAAACCCTACCAGACCAGCTAACACCGGACCAGACTCGTTCAAACCGGACTCAAACAGGAATACAACGGCTCGAACCGGTTTTGACCGGCTCAAATCGGACCAGAGCAGCACAAACCGATTTTGACCGGCTCAAACCAGACTCAAACAGGACCAGACCGGCTCAAACCGGTTTTCACCGGCTCAAACCCGACCAGACTGGCTGAAACCGGACGAGACAGGCTGAAACCGGTTTTGACCGGGTCAACCCCGACCAGACCAACTAATACAGGACCAGACTGGCTCAGACCACTTTTGACCAGCTCAAACCGAACCAGACCGGCTCAACCGGATCAAACCGGACCAGACCGGCTTATACCGGATCAAACCGGACCAGACCGGCTCTTAGACCGTCTCAAACCGGTTTTGATAAGCTCAAAACGGACCAGAATGGCTCAAACCGGTTTTGAACAGCTCAAACCGGACCAGACTGTCTCAAACCGAACTCAAACCGGACCAGACCGTCTCAAACCTGTTTTGACTGTCTCAAACCCGATCAGACCGGATGAATCCGGACGAGACCGACTCAAACCAGACGAGACTGGCTCAACTAGATCAAAGCGGACCAGACCTACTCAAACCAGATCAAACTGGACCAGAATCGCTGAAACCGGATCAAACCAGACCACACCGGCTCAAACCAGTTTTAACCGGCTCAAACCAGACCTGACCAGCTGAAATAGGACGAGACCACCTCAAACAGGTTTTAACCGTGTCAAATCGGACCAGACCGGAACAAACCGGCTTTGACCGGCTCAAACACGACCAGACCATCTGAAACCGGACCAGACAGGCTCAAATCGGTTTTGACCGGCTCTAACCCAACCAGACCGGCTAAAACCGGACCAGACCCGTTCATAGAGGACTCAAACGGGAATAGACCGGCTCAAACCGGTTTTGATGGGCTCAAATCGGACCAGAGCAGCAAAAACCGATTTTGACCGGCTCAAACCTGACTCAAACGGGACCATACCGTCTCAAACTGGTGTTCACCAGCTCAAACCGGACTCAAACCAGAGCAGACAGGCTCAAACCGCTTTTGAACGGCTCAAACCAGACCATACCGGCTGAAACGAATGAAACCGGACCAGACTGGCTTAAACCGGATCAAACCGGACCAGACAGGCTCAAACTGGTTTTGACCGGCTCAAATCGGACGAGAGCTGCACAAACCGAATTTGACAAGGTGAAACCAGACTCAAACAGGACCACACCGGCTCAAACCAATTTTGACCGGCTCAAACCCGACCAGACCTGCTGAAACTGGACGAGACCGCCTCAAACCGGTTTTGACAGACTCAAACCCGTCCAGACCGGCTAAAACGGGACCAGACCGGCTCAAATCGGTTTTGACCAGCTCAAAGCAGACTAGACTGGCTGTAACCGTTTATGACCTGCTCAAACCACACTCAAACCGGACCAGACCATCTCAAACTGGTGTTATCCGGCTCAAACCGGACTCAAACCAGACCAGAAGGGCTCAAACCAGTTTTGACCAGCTCAAACCAGACTCAAACCGGACCAGACCGTCTCAAACCCGTTTTGACCGGCTCAAACCCCACCAGACCGGCTGAAACAGGACGAGACCGGCTCAAACCGGTTTGGACCGGCTCAAACCAGACCAGACTGGCTCAACCAGATCAAAGCGGACCAGACAGGCTCAAACCGGATCCAACAGGACCAGAACCGCTCAAACCGGATCAAACCGGGCCAGACTGGGTCAAACCGGTTTTGACTGGCTCAAACTGGACTCAATCTGGACCCGACCGGCTCAAACCAGTTTTAACCAGCTCAAACCAAACCATACCGGTTTAAACCCGATCAAACCGGACCAGACCGGCTCAAACCTGTTTTGACCGTATTAGACTGGCTCAAACAGGTTTTTAGCGACTCAAATCGCACCAGACCGGCTCAAACCTGTTTTGACCGGCTCAAACCCGACAAGACCGGCTGAATTGGGATGAGACCACCTCAAACCGGTTTTGACCGGGTCAAATCAGACCAGACCGGCACAAGCCGGTTTTGACCGGCTCAAACCCGACCAGTCCAGCTGAAACCGGACGAGACTGGCTGAAACCGGTTTTCACCGGGTCAACCCCGAACAGACCAACTAAAAGCGGACCAGACTGGCTCAGAACACTTTTGACTGGGTGAAACCGAACCAGACCGGCTCAACCAGATGAAACCGGAACAGACCGGCTTGTACCAGTTTAAACCGGAGGAGACCGGCTCTTAGACCATTTCAAACCGGTTTTGATCCACTCAAAACGGACCAGAACGGCTCAAACCGATTTTGACCTGCTCAAACCAGACCAGACTGGCTCAACCGGACTCAAACCGGACCAGAACGGATCAAACCGGTGTTGACCTGTCCAATCATGTCTCAAACTGGACCAGACGGGCTCAAACCGGTGTTGACCAGCTCAAACCGGACTCAAACCGGACCAGACCGGCTCAAACCCGTTTTGAACGGCCCAAACCAGACCATACCGGCTCAAACGAATCAAATTGGACCAGACCGGCTTAAACCGGATCAAACCGTTCCAGACCGTCTCAAACAGGTGTTGTCCAGCTCAAACCGCACTCAAACCGGACGAGAACGGCTCAAACCGGTGTTCACCGGTTCAAACCCGAACAGACCGGCTGAAACGGGATGAGACCGCCTGAAACCGGTTTTGACCTGGTTAACCCCCACCAGACCAAATAAAACCGGACCAGACTGGCTCTGACCACTTTTGACCGGCTCAAACCGAACCAGACCGGCTGAACCGGATCGAACCGGACCAGACCGGCTTATACCGGATCAAACCGGACCAGACCGGATCTTAGACCGTCCCCAACCGGTTTTGATCAGCTCAAAACGGACCAGAACGGCTCAAACCGGTTTTGACCGGCTCAAACCGGACCTGACCGTCGCAAACCGGACTCAAACCCGACCAGACAGGATGAAACTGGACCAGACAGGCTCAAATCGGTTTTGACCGTCTCTAACCTTACCAGACCGCATAAAACCGGACCAGACCCGTTCATACAGGACTCAAACGGGAATAGACAGGCTCAAACCGGGTTGAAGGGTTCAAATCGGACCAGAGCAGCACACACCGATTTTGACCGGCTCAAACCTGACTCAAACTGGACCAGACTGTCTCAAACCGGTGTTGACCAGCTCAAAGCGGACTCAAACCGGACCAAACAGGTTCAAACCAGTTTTGAACGGCTCAAACCAGACCATACCATCTCAAACGAATCAAACCGGACCAGACCGGCTTAAACCAGATCAAACCGGACCAGACAGGCTCAAACCGGTTTTGACCAGCTCAAATCGGACGAGAGCTGCACAAACCGAATTTGAACAGCTGAAACCAGACTCAAACAGGACCACACCGGCTCAAACCGGTTTTGACCGGCTCAAACCGGACCAGACCGGCTGAAACTGGAAGAGACCACCTCAAACCGGTTTTCACCGACTCAAACCCGTCCAGACCGGCTAAAACCGGACCAGACCGCGTTAAACCAGTTTTGACCGGCTCAAAGCGGACTAGACCCGCTGTACCCGATTTTGACCGGATCAAACTGCACTCAAACCGGACCACATCGTCTCAAACTGGTGTTGTCCGGCTCAAACCGGACTCAAACCGGACCAGACCGGCTGAAACCGGTATTGACCGGCTAAAACCGGACTCAAACCGGACCAGACCCTCTCAAACCCGTTTTTAGTGGCTCAAACCCGACCAGACCGGCTGAAACCGGACGAGACTGGCTCAAACCGTTTTGGACCGGCTCAAACCAGACCAGACTGGCTCAACCAGATCAAAGCGGACCAGACAGGCTCAAACCGGATCAAACAGGACCAGAAACACTCAAACCAGATCAAAAAGGACCAGACCGGCTCAATCCGGTTTTGCCTGGCTCAAACTGGACTCAATCCGGACCCGACCCGCTCAAACCGGTTTTAACCGGCTCAAACCAGACCATACCGGCTAAACCAGATCAAACTGGCCCAGACTGGCTCAAATCGGAACAGACCGGCTCAAACCGGTCGCAAACCGCTTTTGACCAGCTGAAACCGATCCAGACAGCCTCAAACCGGTTTTGACTGGCACAAACCGGACTCAAACAGGACCAGACCGACTCAAACCGGTTTTGACCGACTCAAACCCGACCAGACCAGCTAAAACTGGACGAGACCACCTCAAACCGGTTTTGACCGACTCAAACCCGTCCAGACCGGCTGAAACTGGACCAGACTGGCTCAAACCGGTTTTGACCGGCTCAAAGCGGACTAGACCGGCTCTCACCGGTTATGACCGTCTCAAACCTCACTCAAACTGGACCAGACCATCTTAAACTGGTGTTGTCTGGCTCGCACCACACTCAAACCGGACCAGACCGGCTCAGACCGGTTTTGACCGGCTCAAATCGGACCAGAGCAGCACAAACCGAATTTGACCAGCTCAAACCAGACTCAAACAGGACCACACCAGCTCAAACTGGTTTTGACCGACTGAAACCCTACCAGACTGGCTGAAACTGGACGAGACCACTTCAAACCTGTTTTGACTGACTCAAAGCGGACTAGACCGGGTCTAACCGGTTATGACCGGCTCAAACCACTCTCAAACCGGACCAGACCCTCTCAAACTGGTGTTGTCCGGCTGAAACCAGACTCAAACCGGACCAGACCGGCTCAAACCGGTTTTGACCAGCTCAAACCGGACTCAAACCGGAGCAGACCGTCTCAAACCCGTTTTGACGGGCTCAAACCCGACCAGACCGGCTGAAACCGGACGAGACCGGCTGAAACCGGTTTGTACCGGCTCTAACCAGACCAGACTGGCTCAACCAGATCAAAGTGTACCAGACTGGCTCAAACCGGATCAAACTGGACCAGAACCATGGAAACCGGATCATACCGGACCAGATCAAAGCAGACCAGACAGAATCAAACCAGATCAAACCGGACCAGATCGGCCCTTAGCCAGTCTCAAACCTGTTTTGATTGGCTCAATACGGACCAGAACGGCTCAAACCAGTTTTGACCGGCTCAAACCGGACCAGACCATATCAAACCCGTTTTGACCGGGTCAAACCACAACAGATCGGCTCAACCGCATCTAAACGGACCAGACCGGCTTTAACCGGAACAAACCGGACCAGACCAGTTCAAACCAGGTTTCACCGGCACAAACCCGACCAGACTGGCTTAAACCAAACCAGACTGGCACAAACAGGGTTTTTACCGGCTCAAACCGGACTCAAACCGGACCAGACCAGCTCAAACCAAATCAAAACGGAACAGACCGGCTCGTAGACCGGATCAAACCGGAGCACACCGGCTCCAACCAGGTTTGACTGGCTCAAATCGGACTCAAACCGGACCCGACCGGCTCAAACTGGTGTTGACCGGCTCAAACCGGAATCAAACCGGACCAGACCGGATCAAACCGGTGTTGACCGGCTCGAACCAGACTCAAAGCGGACCAGAACGGCTCAAACCAGACCAGACAGTCTCAAATCAGATCAAAACGGACGAGACCAGCTCTAACCGGTTTTGACCAGCTGAAACCGGACCAGACCAGCTCTAACCAGACTCAAATCGGACCAGACCGGCTGAAAACGGTTTTGACCGGCTGAAATCGGACCAGACCGCATCAAACCTGATCAAACCGGACCAGACCAGCTCAAACGGGATTTGACCAGCTCACAAATGCCCAGACCGGCTCTACCGCATCAAACCAGACCAGACCGGCTCAAACCGGCTCAAACCGCACCAGACCGGCTCAATCTGGTTTTGACCGGCTCAAATCGAACTCAAACCAGAACAGAACGGCTATAAACGGATCTAACCGGACCAGACCCGCTCAAACCAGGGTTGACTGGCTCAAACCCGACCAGACTGGCTTAAACCGGTTTTGACTGGCTCAAATCGGACTCGACCGGCTTTAACCAGTTATGACCGGCTCAAACCTCACTGAAACCAGACCAGACTGTCTCAAACTGGTGTTCTCCGGCTCAAACCGCACTCAAACCGGACCAGAACGGCTCAGACCGGTTTTGACCGGCTCAAATCGGACCAGAGCCGCACAAGCCGTATTTGACCAGCTCAAACCAGACTCAAACAGGACCACAACGGCTCAAACCGGTTTTGACCGGCTCAAACTCGACCAGACCGGCTGAAACTGGACGAGACCACCTCAAACCGGTTTTCACCGACTCAAACCCGTCCAGACCGGCTAAGACCGGACCACACCGGCTCAAACCAGTTTCGACCTGCTCAAAGCAGACTAGACCGGCTCTAACTGGTTATGACAGGCTCAAACCGCACTGAAACCAGACCAGACCTTCTCAAACAGGTGATGTCCGGCTCAAACCGGACTCAAACCAGACCAGACAGGCTCAAACCGGTTTTGACCGGCTCATACCGGACTCAAACCGGACCAGACCGTCTCAAACCTGTTTTGACCGTCTCAAACCCAACCAGACGGGCTGAAACCGGATGAGACCGGGTCAAACCGGTTTGGACCGGCTAAAACCAGACCAGACTGGCTCAACCAGATCAAAGCCGTCAATACCGGCTCAAACTGGATCAAACCGGACAAGAACCGCTGAAACCGGATCAAACTGGACCAGACTGGCTCCAACCGGTTTTAACCGGCTCAAGCCCGACCAGACCAGCTAAAACGGGCTGAGACCGCCTCAAACCGGTTTTGAACAACTCAAACCGTCCAGACCGGCTAAAACTGGACCAGACTGACTCAAACCGGTGTTGACCAGCTCAAACCAGACTCAAACCAGACCAGAAGGGCTCAAACCATGTTAGACTGGCTGAAACCGGACCAGACCGGCTCAAACCGAATCAAACCGGACCAGACCGGCTCTCAGACCGGCTAAAACTGGACCAGACCAGCTCGAATCGGTGTTGACCAGGTCAAACCGGACTCAAACCAGATCAGAAAGGCTTAAACCGGTTTTGAATGGCTCAAACCAGACCATACCGGCTCAAACGAATCAAACCGGACCAGACAGGCTTAAACCGGATCAAATCGGACCAGACAGGCTGAAACCGGTTTTGACCAGCTCAAATCAGACAAGAGCTGCACAAACTGAATTTGACCTGGTCAAACCAGACTCAAAAAGGACCACCGGCTCAAACCAAACCATACCGGCACAACCGGACCAAACCGGAGCAGGCCGGCTCAAAACCGGACCAGACCGGCTCAAACAGATCGCAAACCACTTTTGACTGGCTGAAACCGGTCCAGACAGCCTCAAACCGGTTTTGACTGGCTCAAAATGGACTCAAACAGGACCAGACCGGGTCAAACCGGTTTTAAACGGGTCAAATCAACTCAAACAGGAACAGACCGGCTCAAACAGGGTTTGACCGTCTCAAATCAGACCAGACCGGCTCAACCGGATCAAACCCGACCAGACCGGCTTAAACCGGATCAAACTGGTTTTGACCATCACAAACCGGACCAGACCGGTTCAAACCAGATCAAACCGGACCAGACCGGCTCAAACCTGTTTTGACCGTATTAGACTGGCTCAAACTAGTTTTTAGCGGCTCAAATCGCACCAGACCGGCTCAAAGCGGTTTTGACCGGCTCCAAACGGACTCAAACACGTTTTCACCAGAACAAACCGGACCAGACCGCCTCAAACCTGTTTTGAAAGGCTCAAACCAGACGAAAAACATACCAGACCAGCTCAAACCGGACTCAAAACGGACTAGACCGGCTCAAATCGGTTTTGATCGGCTCGAACCGGACAAGGACCAAACCGGCTCAAACCGGACTCAAACCAGACCAGAGCGGCTCAAAACGGTTTTGAACGGCTCAAACCAGACCAAACGGGCTCAAACGGATCAAACCGGACCAGACTGGCTCAACCCGGCACAAAGCGAACCAGACCGTCTCAAACAGGATTTGACCAGCTCAAACCGGACCAGACCGGTTCTTAGACCAGCTCAAACCGGTTTTCAACGGCTCAAATCGGACCAGACCGGCACAAACCGGTTTTCACCAGCTCAAACTGGACACAAATCAGAGCAGACCGGCTCAAACCATTGTTGACCGGCTCAAACCGGAATCAAACCGGGCCAGACTGTCTCCAAGCGGTGAACACTCAGGGGAGAGCTCACTCAGGGGAGTGCACACTCAGGATAGAGCGCACTCAGTGGAGTCCTCACTCAGGTGAGTGCACACTCAGGGGAGTGCACACACTGGGGAGCGCTCACTGAGTAGAGCGCACACACAGGGGAGCACACACTCAGGAGAGTGCACATTCAGGGGAGGGCACACTCAGGGGATCCTCACTCAGGCGAGTTCACACTCAGGGGAGTGCACACTCAGGCATGTCTTCACCCAAGCGTGTTCACACTCAGAAGAGTGTGCACTCAGGGGAGCGCTCACTCAGGGGAGTGCACACTCAGGGGAGAGCACACTCAGGAGAGTGTACACTCAGGAAAGTGCTCATTCCGTGTAGTGCACACTCAGGGGAGTCCTCATTCAGACGAGTTCACACTCAGGGGAGTGCACACTCAGGGGTGTCCTCACTCAGGGGAGTGCCCACCCAGGGGAGTTCGCACTCACGGAAGTGCTCACTCAGGGGAGCGCACACTCAGGGGAGTGCAAACTCAGGGGAGCGCACAGTCAGGAGAGTGCACACTCAGGGGACTCCTCACTCAGGAGAGTGCAACTCAGAGGAGTGCACACACAGGGTAGTCCTCACTCAGGAGAGTGCGAACTCAGGGGAGTTCACACTCAGGGGAGTGCTCATTCAGGGGATTGCACACTCAGGGGAGTCCTCACTCAGGCGAGGGCACATTCAGGATAGTCCTCACTCAGGGGAGCGCTAACTCAGGGTAGTGCTCACACAGGGGAGTGCTCATCCAGGTGAGTGCACACTCAGGGGAGTGCACACTCAAGGGAGCGCACACTCAGGGGACTGCACACTCAGGGGAGTACTCACACAGGCGAGTGCGCTCTCAGGAGAGCGCTCACTCATGGGAGGGCACACCCAGGATAGTGCGCACTCAGTGGTGTCCTCACTCAGGGGAGTACACACTCAGGGGAATGCACACTCAGAGGAGTGAACACTGAGGGGAGGGCAAACTCAGGGGAGTCCTCACTCAGGAGAGTGCAAACTCAGAGAATTGCACACTCAGGGGAGCTCTGACTCAGGGGAGTGCACACCCTGGGGAGCGAACACTCAGGGGAGTGCACACTCAGGAGAGTGCACACTCAGGGGTCTCCTCACACAGGCGAGTCCACATTCAGGGAGTGCGCACCCAGGGGAGTGCTCATTCAGGGGAGTGCACGCTCAGGGAAGCGCACACGCAGGGGAGTGCACACCCTGGGGAGGGAACACTGAGGGGAGTGCACACTCAGGGGAGTGCACACTCAGGGTGTCTTCACCCAGGCGAGACCACACTCAGGGGAGCACTCATTCAGGGGAGTGCACACTCAGGGGAGCGCACACTCAGGGGAGTGCACACCATGGGGAGTGAACACTCAGGGGAGTGCACACACAGGGGAGTGCACACTCAGGGTGTCTTAACACAGGCGAGCGCACAGTCAGGGGAGTGCGCACTCAGGGGTGTGCTCACTCAGGGGAGTGCACACTCAGGGGAGTCCACACTCAGGGAAGTCCTCACTCGTTAGAGTGCGAACTCAGAAGAGTGCACACTCAGGGGAGGCCTCACTCAAAGGAATCATCACTCAAGCGATTGCCCCCTCAGGAGACCGCTCACTCAGGGGAGTGCACACTCAGGGGTGACCTCACTCAGGCGAGTGCACACTCAGTGGAGTGCGCACTCAGGGGGGTGCGCACTCAGGTGAGCATGCACTCAGGGGAGTGCACACTCAGGGGAGTCCTCACTCAGGTGAGTTCACACTCAGGTGAGCGTGCATTCAAGTGAGTGCACACTTAAGGGCGTCCACACTCAGAAGACTTCACACTCAGTAGTCCTCACTCAGGTGAGTGCACACTCAGGGGAGTGCACACTCAGGGGAGCGCTCACTCAGGGAAGCGCACACTCAGGGGAGCGCTCACTCAGGGGAGTTTACAGTAAAGTTAGCGCACACTCAGGGGAATGCACACTCAGCGGTGTCCTCAAACAGGCGAGTGCACACTTAGGAGAGCGCTCACTAATTGGAGTGCTCACTCAGGGGAGTGCACACTCAGGGGAGAGCACACTCAAGGGAGTGTACACTCAGGGGAGTGCACATTCAGTGGAGTGCACACTCAGGGGAGTCCTCACCCAGGCAAGTTCACACTCAGGCGAGTGCCCACTCAGGGGTGTCCTCACTCATGCGAGTTCACACTCAGGGGAGCGCACACTCAGAGGAGTGCACACCCTGAAGAGTGAACACTCAGGGGAGTGCACACTCAGGGGGTGCACACTCAGGGGAGTGCACACTCAGGGGTGTCTACACCCAGACGAGTGCACACTCAGGTGTGAGTGCACTCAAGGGAGTGCTCACTCCAGGGAGTGCACTCTCAGGGGAGAGCACACTCAGGGGAGTGTACACTCCGGGGAGTGCACATTCAGTGAAGTGCACACTCAGGGGAGTCCTCACTCAGGCGAGTTCACACTCAGGGGAGTCCACACTCAGGGGTGTCATCACACAGGCGAGTGCACACTCAGGGGAGTGTGCACTCAGGGGAGTGCACACTCAGGGGAGCGTGCACTCAGGGGAGTGCACACTCAGGGGAGTCCACACTCAGGCGAGTTCACACTCAGGGGAGTGCACACTCAGAGGATTCCTCAAACAGGCGAGTGCACACTCAGGAGATGCTCACTCATGGGAGTGTACACTCAGGATAGTGTGCACTTAGTTGGTTCCTCCCTCAGGGAACTGCACACTCAGGGGAGTGCACACTCAGGAGAGCACACACTCAGAGGAGCGCACACTCAGGGGAGGGCACACTCAGGGGAGTCCTCACTCAGGAGAGTGCAAACTCATAGGAGTGCACACTCAGGGGAGCACTCTCTCAGGGGAGTGCACACCCTGGGTAGTGAACATCAGGGGAGTGCACCCTCAGGGGAGTGCACACTCAGGGGTGTCTACACCCAGGCGAGTGCACACCCATGTGTGAGTGCACTCAGGAGAGTGCTCACTCAGGGAAGTGCACACTCAGGGGAGAGCACACTCAGCGGAGTGTACACTCTGGGGAGTGCACATTCAGTGAGGTGCACACTCAGGGGAGTCCTCACTCAGGTGAGTTCACACTCAGGGGAGTTCACACTCAGGGGAGCGCTCACTCAGGGGAGTTTTCATTAAAGTGAGTGCACACTCAGTGGAGTGCACACTCAGGGGAGACCTCACACAGGCGAGTGCACACTCAGGAGAGCGCTCACTCATAGGAGTGCACACACAGGATAGTGTGCACTCAGTGAAGTCTCACTCAGGCGAGTGCACACTCAGAGTAGTCCTCACACAGGCGAGTTCACGGTCAGGGGAGTGCACACTCAGGGGTGTCCTCACTCAGGTGAGTGCACACTCAGGGGAGGGCACACGCAAGTGAGTGCACACTCAGGGGAGTCCTCACTCAGGCGAGTTCACACTCAGGGGAGTGCACACTCAGGGGTGTCCTCACTCAGGCGAGTGCACACTCACGTGAGCGTGCACTCAGGTGAGTACACACTTAGGGGCGTCCTCACTCAGGCGACTTCACACTGAGTAGTCCTCACTCAGGCGAGTGCACACTCAGGGGAGTGCACACACAGCGGAGCGCTCACTCAGGGAAGTGTACACTCAGGGGTGTCCTCACTCAGGCGAGTGCACACTCAGGGGAGTGCACACTCAGGGGAGTGCACGCTCAGGTGAGCATGCACTCAGGGGAGTGCATACTCAGGGGAGTCCTCACTCAGGCGAGTTCTCACTCAGTAGTCCTCACACAGGCGAGTGCACACTCAGGGGAGAGCACACTCAGGGGAGTGTACACTCAGGGTAGTGCTCATTCAGTGGAGTGCACACTCAGGGGAGCGCTCACTCAGGGAAGTGCACACGTTGGGGAGCGAACCCTCAGGGGAGTGCACACTCAGGGGTGTCTACACACAGGCGAGTGCACACTCAGGTGTGTGTGCACACAGGGGAGTGCTCACTCAGGGGAGAGCACACTCAGGGGTGTCCTCACTCAGGCGAGTGCACACTCAGGGGAGTGCACACTCAGGGGAGTGCACACTCAGGTGAGCATGCACTCAGGTGAGTGCTCACTCAGGGGAATCCTCACTCAGGCGAGTTCTCACTCAGTAATCCTCACTCAGGCGAGTGCACACTCAGGGGAGAGCACACTCAGGGGAGTGTACACTCAGGGGAGTGCTCATTCTGTGGAGTGCACACTCAGGGGATTCCTCACTCAGGCGAGTTCACACTCAGGGGAGTGCACAGTCAGGGGTATACTCACACAGGGGAGTGCACACGCAGGGGAGTTCGCACTCAGGGAAGTGCTCACTCAGGGGAGCGCACACTCAGGGGAGCGCAGTCTCAAGGGAGAGCACACTCAGGGGAGAGCACACTCAGGGTAGTCCTCACTCAGGCGAGTGCACTCTCAGGTAAGAGCACACTCAGGGGAGCGCTCACTCAGGGGAGTGCACACTCAGGGGAGCGCACACTCAGGTGAGTGCACTCTCAGTGGCGTCCTCACTCAGGAGAGTGTGAACTAACAGGAGAGCACACTCAGGGGATTGCTCACACAGGGGAGTGCACTCTCAGGGGTGTCCTCACTCAGGCGAGTGTACACTCAGGGGAGTTCACACTCAGGGGAGCGCACACTCCGGGGAGTGCACACGAGGAGAAACCTCCCTCAGTAGAGTGCAATCTCAGAGGAGTGCACATTCAGCAGAGTGCTAACTCAGGGGAGTGCACACCAGGAGAGTCCTCATTCAGGAGAGTGCGAACTCAGAGGAGTGTACATCCTGAAGAGTGAACACTCAGGGCAGTGCACATTCAGGGGCATGCACACTCAGGGGTGCCTACACACAGGCGAGTGCACACTCAGGGGAGTGCGCACTCAGAGGTGCGCACACTCAGGGTAGTGCACACCCTGAAGAGTGAACACTCATTGGAGTGCTCACTCAGGGGAGTGCACACTCAGGGGTGTCCTCACTCAGGCGAGTTCACACTCAGTAGTCTTCACTCAGGCGAGTGCACACTCAGGGGAGTCCTCAATCAGGCGGGTTCACACTCAGTAGTCCTCACTCAGGCGAGTGCACACTCAGGGGAATGCACACTCAGGGGAGCGCTAACCCAGTTATGTGCACACTCAGGGAAGTTCACACCCTTGGGAAGGAAAACTCAGGGGAGTGCCCACTCAGGGGATTGCACACTCAGGGGTGTCTTCACCCAGGCGAGCGCACAGACAGGGGAGTGGCACTCAGTGTTGTGCTCACTCAGGGGATTGCACACTCAGGGGAGTCCACACTCAGGGAAGTCCTCACTCATTAGAGTGCGAACTCAGAAGAGTGCACACTCAGGGGAGGGCTAACTCAAAGGAGTCATCACTCGAGCAAGTGCCCCCTCAGGAGACTGCTCACTCAGGGGAGTGCACACTGAGGAGAGCCTCACTCAGGCGAGTTCACACTCAGGGGAGTGCACACTCAGGGGTGTCTTCACGCAGGTGAGTTCACAATCAAGGGAGCAGAAACTCAGGGGAGTGCACACTCAGGGGAGTCCTCACTCAGGAGAGTGTAAACTCAGAGGAGTGCACACTCAGCGGAGTTCTCATTCACAGGAGTGAACACTAAGGGTAGTCTTCACTCAGGCGTGTGCACACTCAGGGGAGTGCACACTCAGGGGAGCGCTCACTCAGGGGAGTTTCCAGTAAAGTGAACGTACACTCAGGGGAGTGCACACTCAGGGGAGTCCTCACACAGGCGAGTGCACACTCAGGAGAGCGCTCAGGCATGGGAGTACACACTCAGAATAGTGTGCACTCAGTGGATTCTTCACTCAGGGGAGTGCACACTCAGGGGAGTGCACACTCAGGGGAGCGCACACTCAGGGGTCTCTTCACCCAGGCGAGTCCACAATCAGGCGAGTGTGCACTCATGGGAGCCCTCACTAAGCGGAGTGCACACTCAGGGAAGCGTTCACTCAGGGGAGTGGACACTCAGGGGAGTGCACAATCAGTGAAGTCCTCACTCTGGAGAGTGTGAACTCAGAGGGGTGCACACACAGGGGAGGGCTCACCCATAGGAGTCATCACTCAAGCGAGTGTCCCCTCAGGATAGCGCTCACTCAGGGTAGTGCACACTCAGGGGTGCCTTCACCCAGGCGAGTGAACACTCAGGGGAGTGCACACTCAGGGGAGTGCACACACATGGGAGTGCACACTCAGGGGTGTCAACACCCAGGCGAGTGCACACCCTGGGGAGTGCGCACTCAGGGGAGCACACACTCAGGGGAGTGCACATTCTGAAGAGTGAACACTCAGGGGAGTGCTCACTCAGGGGAGTGCACACTCAGGGGAGGGCACACTCAGGGGAGTCCTCACTCAGGAGAGTGCAAACTCAGAGGAGTGCACACTCAGGGGAGCGGTCACTCAGCGGAGTGCACACTCAATGGGAGCGCACACTCAGGGGAGTGCACACCCTGGGGAGGTAACACTCAGGGGAGTGCACACTCAGGGGAGTGCACACTCAGGGGTGCCTTCACCCAGGCGAGTGCACACTCAGTGCAGTGCGCACTCAGGGGAGCGCACACTCAGGGGAGTGCACATCCTGAATAGTGAACACTCAGGGGAGTGCACACTCAGGTGAGGGCACACCCAGGGGTGTCTACACCCAGCCGAGTGCACACTCAGGAGAGTGTGCACTCAGGGGAGCGCACACTCAGGGGAGTGCACAATCTGAAGAGGGAACACTCAGGGGAGTGCTCACTCAGGGGAGTGCACACTCAGGGGTGTACACACTCAGGGGTGTCTTCACCCAGTGGAGTGCATACTCAGGGGAGTGCACACTCAGGGGAGTGCACATTCAGGGAAGTCCTCACTCTGGAGAGTGCGAACTCAGAGGGGTGCACACACAGGGGAGGGCTCACCCAATGGAGTCATCACTCAAGCTAGTGCCCCTTTAGGAGAGCGCTCACTCAGGGGAGTTCATACTCAGGGGAGTGCACACTCAGGGGAGTGCACACCCTGGGGAGGGAACACTCAGGGGGGTGCATATTCAGGGGAGTGCACACTCAGGGGTGCCTTCAACCAGGCGAGTGAACACTCATTGGAGTGCACACTCAGGGGAGTGCACACACAGGGGAGTGCACAATCAGGGGTGTCCACACCCAGGCGAGTGCACACCCTGGGGAGTGAGCACCCAGGGGAGCACACACTCAGGGGAGTGCACATTCTGAAGAGTGAACACTCAGGGGAGTGCTCAGTCAAGGGAGTGCACACTCAGGGGAGTGCACACTCAGGTGTGTTCTCACTCAGGCGAGTGCACACTCAGGGGAGTGTGCACTCAGGGGCGTGCACACTCACGTGAGCATACACTCAGGGGAGTGCACACTCAAGGGAGTCCTCACTCACGCGAGTTCACACTCATGGGTGTGCACACTCAGTAGTCCTCACTCAGGCGAGTGGACACTCAGGGGAGTGCCCACTCAGGGCAGTGCCCACTCAGGGGAATGCACAATCTGGGAAGCGCACAGTCAGGGGAGTTCACACTCAGCTGGGTCCTCACGTAGGAGAGTTCCAACTCAGAGGAGTGCACACTCAGGGGACTGCTCATTCAGGGGAGTACACACTCAGGGGAGTCCTCACTCAGATGATGGCACACTCAAGGGAGTGCACACTCAGGGGAGTCCTCACTCAGGCGAGTTCACACTCAGTAGCCCTCACTCAGGCGAGTGCACACTCAGGGGAGTGCACACTCAGGGGAGCGCTCACTCAGGGAAGTGCTCACTCAGGGGAGTGCACACTCAGTGGAGTGCACACCCTGGGGAAGGAACACTCAGGGGAGTGCACACTCAGGGGTGTACACACTCAGGGGTGTCTTCACCCAGTGGAGTGCATACTCAGGGGATTGCACACTCAGGGGAGTGCACATTCAGGGAAGTCCTCACTCTGGAGAGTGCGAACACAGAGGGGTGCACACACAGGGGAGGGGTTACCCAAAGGAGTCATCACTCAAGCGAGTGCCCCTTCAGGAGAGCGCTCACTCAGGGGATTTCATACTCAGGGGAGTGCACACTCAGGGGAGTGCACACCCTGGGGAGGGAACACTCAGGGGGGTGCACACTCAGGGGAGTGCACACTCAGTGGTGCCTTCACCCAGGCGAGTGAACACTCAAGGGAGTGCACACTCAGGGGAGTGCACACACAGGGGAGTGCACACTCAGGGGAGTCCACACCCAAGGGAGTGCACACCCTGGGGAGTGCGCACCCAGGGGAGCACACACTCAGGGGAGTGCACATCCTGAAGAGTGAACACTCAGGGGAGTGCTCAGTCAGGGGAGTGCACACTCAGTGGTGTGCACACTCAGGGGTGTTCTCACTCAGGCGAGTGCACACTCAGGGGAGTTCGCACTCAGGGGCGTGCACACTCAAGTGAGCATACACTCAGGGGAGTGCACACCCAAGGGAGTCCTCACTCAGGCGAGTTCACACTCATGGGTGTGCACACTCAGTAGTCCTCACTCAGGCAAGTGCACACTCAGGTGAGTGCCCACTCAGGGGAGGGCTCACTCAGGGCAGTGCACACTCAGGGGAACGCACACTCTGGGGAGCGCACACTCAGGGGAATTCCCACTCAGCCGGGTCCTCACGTAGGAGAGTGCCAATTCAGAGGAGTGCACACTCAGGGGAGTGCTCATTCAGGGGGGTACACACTCAGGGGAGTCATCACTCAGACGACGGCACACTCAGGGGAGTGCACACTCAGGGATGCGCTCACGAAGCGGAGTGCCCCTCAGGTGAGCGCTTACTCTGGGGAGTGCAGACTCAGGGGATCAAAACAGACCAGACCGGCTCAAACAGGATTTGACCCGGTCAATCCGGACCAGACCGGCTCATCCAGTTTTGACCGGCTCAAACTGGAGCAGACCGGCTGAAACGGGTTAGGATCGGCTCAAACCAGACCAGACCAGCTGAATCGGATCAAACAGGACCAGACCGGCTGAAATCGGTGTTGACAGGCTCAAACCAGGCCAGACTGGCTCAAACCGTTTCAGACCGGCTCAAACCGGTTCAAACAGGAACCAGACAGGCTTAAACCGGATTAATCCGTACCAGACCGGCTCAAACCGGTTTTGACCGCCTCAAATCAGACCAGACAGGCACTAACCGGTTTTGACTGGCTCAAACTGCACTCAAACCGGACCAGAATGGCTCAAACCGGTTTTGACCGGCCCAAACCCGACCAGACCGGCTGAAACCGGACCAGACCGACTCAAACCGGTTTTGAACGGCTCAAACATGACCGGATCTGCTAAAACCGCACCAGACCGGCTCAAACTGGTGTTGACCGGCTCAAACTGGACCAGACCGGCTCAAACCGTTTTCACCAGCTCAAACCAGACCAGACCGGCTCAAACCGGCTAAAACCGGACCAGACCAGGTCGAACCAGGTTTGTCTGGCTCAAACCGGACTCAAACGCTACCAGACCGCCTCATACCGGGTTTGACTAGCTGAATTCGGACTCATACCGGACCAGATCGCCTCAAATCGGTTTTGAGCATCTCAAACCAGACCAGAAAGGCACAACCGGATCAAACCAGATCAGTCTGGTTCAAACCGGTTTTGACCGGTTCAAACCGGACCAGACCGGCAAAAACCGGTCCAGACCCGCTTAAACCGGATCAAACCGGACCAGACCGGTTCTTAGACCAGCTCAAACCAGTTTTGGTTGGCTCAATACGGACCAGACCGGCTCAAACCGGACCAGACCAGCTAAAAACGGTGTTGACCGTCTGAAACCATACCAGACTGCCTTAAACCGGACCAGACTGGCTCAAAACGGGTTTGACCTGTTCAAACAGGATTCACACCATACCATACCTTCTCCAACTGGGTTTGACAGCTCAAACCAGACCAGACCCGCTCAAAACAGATCAAACTGGACCAGACCGGCCGTTAGACCGGCTCAAACCGGTTTTGACAGGCTCAAAGCGGACTCAAACCCGACCAGACCGGCTCAAACCGGTGTTGACCGGTTCAAACCAGACCAGACTGGCTCAAACCGGTGTTGACCGGCTCAAACCGGACCAGACACGCTCAAATGTGTTTTCACCAGCTCAAACCAGATCATACCGGCTCAACCGGATCAAACCGGACCAGACCAGCTTAAACCGGATCAAACCGGACCAGATCGGCCGAAACCAGACCAGACAGGCTCAAACCGGTTTTGACCGGCTCAAACCCGACCAGACCGGCTAAAACCGGACCAGACCGGATCAAACGGGATTCAAACCAGAGTAGACTGGCTCAAACCGGTTTTGACCAGCTCAAATCGGACCAGAGCAGCACAAACCGATTTTGACCAGCTCAAAACAGACTCAAACAGGACCAGATCGGCTCAAACCGGTTTTGACCAGCTCAAACCCAACCAGACCGGGTGAAACCAGACCAGAACGGCTGAAACCGGTTTTGACCCCTCAAACCCAACCAGACCGGCTAAAACCGGACCAGACTGGCTCACATCAGTTTTGACCAGCTCAAACCGAACCACACCGGCTCAACCAGATCAAACCGGACAAGACTGGCTTAAACCGGATCAAACCGGCCAAGATTTGCTCTTAGACCATCTCAAACCGGTTTTGATCTGCTCAATAAGGACCAGAACGGCTCAAACCGGTTTTGACCAGCTCAAACCCGACCAGACGGGCTGAAACTGGACGAGACCGTCTCAAAACGGTTTTGACCGACTCAAACCCGTCCAGAACGGCTAAAACCGGACCAGACCGGCTCAAACCGGTTTTGACCGGCTCAAAGCAGACTAGACCGGCTCTAGCCGGTTATGACTGGATCAAACCACACTCAAACCGTTCCAGACCGTCTCTAACTGGTGTTGTCTGGCTCAAACCGCACTCAAACCGGACCAGAATGGCTCAGACAGGTTTTGACTGGCTCAAATCGGACCAGAGAAGCACAAACCGAATTTGACCATCTCAAACCAGACTCAAACAGGACCACAACGGCTCAAACCGGTTTTGTCCGGCTCAAACCCGACCAGAACGGCTGAAACTGGACGAGACCAACTCAAACCGGTTTTGACCGAATCAAGCCCGTCTAGACCGGCTAAAACCGGAGAGACCGGCTCAAACCGGTTTTGAGCGGCTCAAAGCAGACTTAACTGGCTCTAACCGGTTATGACCGGCTCAAACCACACTGAAACCAGACCAGACCGTCTCAAACTGGTGTTGTCTGGCTCAAACCAGAATCAAACCGGACCAAACCGGCTCAAACCGGTTTTAACCGGCTCAAACCGGACTCAACCAGACCAGACCATCTCAAACCCGTTTTGACTGGCTGAAACGCGACCAGACCGGCTGAAACCGGACAAGACCAGCTCAAACCGGTTTGTACCGGCTCAAAACAGACCAGACTGGCTCACCCAGATCAAAGCAGACCAGACCGGCTCAAACCGGATCAAACCGAACCAGAACCACTGACACCGGATCAAACCGGACCAGACCGGCTCAAACCGGTTTTAAATGGCTCAAACCCGACCAGACCGGCTGAATTGGGACGAGACCGCCTCAAACCGGTTTTGACTGGGTGAAATCAGACCATACCGGCACAAACCGGTTTTGACCGGCTCAAACCTGACCAGACCGGCTGAAACCGGACGAGTCCGGCTGAAACCGGTTTTGACCGGGTCAACCCCGACCAGACCAACTAAAACCAGACCAGACTGGCTCAGAACACTTTTGACCGGCTGAAACCGAAAGAGACGGGCTGAACTGGATCAAACCGGACCACACTGGCTTATACCACTTTAAACCGGACCAGACTGGCTCTTAGACCATTTCAAACCGGTTTTGATCCCCTCAGAACGGACCTGAACGCCTGAAACCGGTCTTGACCTGCTCAAACCGGACCTGACCAATTCAAACCGGACTCAAACCAGACCAGAACGGATCAAACCGGTGTTGACCGGCTCAAACCTGACTCAAATTGGACCAGACGGGCTCAAACCAGTGTTGACCAGCTCAAACCGGACTCAAACCGGACCAGACCAGCTCAAACCCGCTTTGAACGGCTCAAACCGGACCATATCGGCTCAAACGAATCAAATTGGACCAGACCGGCTTAAACCGGATCAAACCGTCCCAGATCATCTCAAACTGGTTTGTCCAGCTCAAACCGCACTCAAACCGGACCAGAACGGCTCAGACCGGTTTTGACCACCTCAAATCGGACCACAGCCTCACAAACCGAATTTGACCAGCTCAAACCAGACTCAAACAGGACCACACCGGCTCAAACCGGTTTTGACGGGCTCAAACCCGACAAGACCGGCTGAAACTGGACGAGACCGCCTCAAACCGGTTTTGACCAACTCAAACCCGTCCAGACCGGCTAAAACCAGACCAAGACCTGCTCAAACCGGTTTCGACCGGCTCAAAGCAGACTAGACCGGCTCTAACCGGTTATGACCGGCTCAAACCGCACTGAAACTGGACCAGACCCTCTCAAACTGGTGTTCTCCGGCTCAAACCGGACTCAAACCGGAGCAGACCGGCTCAAACCGGTTTTGACTGGCTCATACCGCACTCAAAACGGACCAGACCGCCTCAAACCCGTTTTGACCAGCTGAAACCTGACCAGACCGGCTGAAACAGGATGAGACCAGCTCAAACCGGTTTGGACCGGCTAAAACCAGACCAGACTGGCTCAACCAGATCAAAGCCGTCCATACCGGCTCAAACCGGATCAAACCGGACAAGAACAGCTGAAACCGGATCAAACCAGACCAGACTGGCTCCAACCGGTTTTAACCGGCTGAAACCCGACCAGACCCGCTGAAACGGGACGAGACCGCCTCAAACCGGTTTTGACCGACTCAAAACGTCCAGACCGGCTAAAACTGGACCAGACCAGCTCAAACCGGTGTTGACCAGCTCAAAGGGGACTCAATCCGGACCAGACCGGCTCAAACCGGTTTTGAATGGCTCAAACCAGACCATAACGTCTCAAATAAATGAAACCGGACCAGACCGGCTTAAAGCGGATCAAACCGGAACACTCTTGCTAAAACCGGTTTTGACCGGCTCAAATCGGACGGGAGCAGCACAAACCGAATTTGACCAGCTCAAATCAGACTCAAACAGGGCCAAACCGGCTCAAAACGGTTTTGATCGTCTCAAACACGACCAGACCGGCTGAAACTGGATGAGATCGCCTCAAACCGGTTTTGACCAACTGAAACCCGTCCAGAGCGGCTAAAACCGGACCAGACCAGCTCAAACCGGTTTTGACCAGCTCAAAACAGACGAGACCGGCTCTAACCGGTTATGACCGGCTCAAACCACACTCAAACCGGACCATACCATCTCAAACTGGTGTTGTCCGGCTCCAACCGGACTCAAACCGGACCAGATCGTCTCAAACCGGTTTTGACCGGCTCAAACCGGACTCAAACCGGACCAGACCATCTCAAACCCGTTTTGACCATCTCAAACCCGACCAGTCCAGGTGAAACCGGACGAGACCGGCTCAAACCGGTTTGGACCGGCTGAAACCAGACCAGACTGGCTCAACCAGATCAAAGCGGACCAGACAGGCTCAAACCGGATCCAACAGGACCAGAACCACTCAAACCGGATCAAACCGGACCAGACCGGCTCAAACTGGTTTTGACTGGCTCAAAACGGACTCAAACAAGACCAGACCAGGTCAAACCGGTTTTAAACGTCTCAAATCGGACTCAAACAGGAACACACCGGCTCAAACAGGGTTTGACTGTCTCAAACCAGACCAGACCGGCTCAACCGGATCAAACCGGACCAGACCGGCTTAAACCCGATCAAACCGGTTTTGAACGTCACAAACCGGACCAGACCAATTCAAATCCGATCAAACCGGACCAGACCGGCTCAAACCTGTTTTGACCGTATTAGACTGGCTCAAAACGTTTTTTAGCGGCTCAAATCGCACCAGACTGGCTCAAACCGGTTTCGACCAGCTTCAAACAGACTCAAACCGGTTTTGACCAGCACAAACCGGACCAGACCGCCTCAAACCTGTTTGACCGGCTCAAAGCGGACGCAAAACCTACTAGACCGGCTCAAACCGTACTCAAACCGGACTAGACAGGCTCAAATCGGCTTTGATCGGCTCTAACCGGACAAGGACCAAACCGGCTCACACCGGACACAAACCAGACCAGACCGGCTCAAACCAGACCATACCGCCTCAACCGAATCAAACCGGACCAGACTGCCTTAAACCGGATCAAACTGTACCACACCGGCTCAAACCGGTTTTGACTGGCTCAAATCGGACGAGAGCAGCACAAACCGAATTTGACCAGCTCAAACCAGACTCAAACAGGACCACACTGGCTCTAACCAGTTTTGACCAACTCAAACCCGACCAGACCGGCTAAAACTGGACGAGACCATCTCAAACTGGTTTTGACCGACTCAAACCCGTCCAGACCGGCTAAAACCAGACCAGACAGGCTCAAACCGGTTTTGACTGACTCAAAGCGGACTGGACCGGCTGTAACCGGTTATGACCGGCTCAAACCACCCTCAAACCGGATCAGACCATCTCATACTGGTGTTCTCCGGCTCAAACCGCCCTCAAACCGGACCAGAACGGCTCAGACCGGTTTTGACCGGCTCAAATCGGACCAGAGCAGCACAAACCGAATTTGACCAGCTCAAACCAGACTCAAACAGGACCACACCGGCTCAAACGGGTTTTGACCTGCTCATACTGGACTCAAACCGGACCAGACCGTCTCAAACCAGTTTTGACCGGCTCAAACCTGACCAGCATGGCTAAAACCGGACCAGACCCGTTCAAACCGAACTCAAACAGGAATAGAACGGCTCAAATCGGACCAGAGCAGCACAAACCGATTTTGATTGGCTCAAACCAGACTCAAACAGGACCAGACCGGCTCAAACCAGTTTTCACCGGCTCAAACCCGACCAGACCGGCTGAAACCAGACGAGACCGGCTGAAACCGGTTTTGACCGGGTCAACCCTGACCAGACCAACTAAAACTGGACCAGACTGGCTCAGACCACTTTTGACCGGCTCAAACCGAACCAGACTGGCTCAACCGGATCAAACCGGACCAGACCGGCTTATACCGGATCAAACTGGACCAGACCGGCTCTTAGACGATCTCAAACCGGTTTTGAAAAGCTCAAAACGGACCAGAACAGCTCAAACCGGTTTTGACTGGCTCAAACCGGACCAGACCGCCTCAAACCGAACTCAAACCGGACCAGACCGTCTCAAACCCATTTTGACTGGCTCAAACCCGACCAGACCGGGTGAATCCAGATGAGACCGGCTCAAAGCAGTTTGGACCGACTCAAACCAGACGAGACTGGCTCAACTAGATCGAAGCGGACCAGACCAGCTCAAACCGCATCAAACTGGACCAGAACCGCTGAAACCGGATCAAACCGGACCACACCAGCTCAAACCAGATTTAACCGGCTCAAACCCGACCTGACCGGCTGAAAAGGGACGAGACAGCCTCAAACCGGTTTTAACCGGGTCAAATCGGACCAGACCGGAACAAACCAGCTTTGACCGGCTCAAACCCGACCAGACCATCTGAAACCGGACCAGACAGGCTCAAATCGGTTTTGACAGGCTCTAACCCTACCAGACCGGCTAAAACCAGACCACACCCGTTCATACAGGACTCAAACGGGAATAGACCGGCTCAAACCAGTTTTGACGGGCTCAAATCGGACCAGAGCAGCACAAAACGATTTTGACCGGCTCAAACCTGACTCAAACTGGACCAGAACGGCTCAAACCGGTGTTGACCAGCTCAAAACGGACTCAAACCGGACCAGACAGGCTGAAACCAGTTTCGAAGGGCTCAAACAAGACCAGACCGGCTGAAACAAATCATACTGGACCAGACCGGCTTAAACTGGAGCAAACCGGACCAGACAGGCTCAAACCGATTTTGACCGGCTCAAATCTCATGAGAGCTGCACAAACCGAATTTGACCAGCTAAAACCAGACTCAAACAGTACCACACCGTCTGAAACCAGTTTTGACTGGCTCAAACCCGACCACACCGGATGTAACGGGACGAGACCGCCTCAAAACGGTTTTGACCAAATCAAACCCGTCCAGACTGGCTAAAACCAGACCAGATGGGCTCCAACCGGTGTTGACCAGCTCAACCAGGACTCAAACCAGACCAGACCGGCTCAAACCGGTTTTGAACGGCTGAAACCAGACCATACCGGCTCAAACAAATCAAACCAGACCAGACCGGCTTAAACCAGATCAAACTGGACCAGACCGGCCCAAACCGGACACACCGGCTCAAACTGGTCACAAACCACTTTTGAACAGCTCATACCGGTCCAGACAGCCTCAAACCAGTTTTGACTGGCTCAAACCGGACTCAAACAGGACCAGACCGTCTCAAACCCGTTTTGACCGGCTCAAACCCGACCAGACCGGCTGAAACCGGATGAGACCGGCTCAAACCTGTTTGGACCGGCTCAAACCACACCAGACTGGTGCAACCAGATCAAAGCGGACCAGACAGGCTAAAACCGGATCCAACAGGACCAGAACCACTCAAACCGGAACAAACTGGACCAGACCGCATCAAACCTGTTTTGAACGGCTGAAACCGGACGAAAACGTACCAGACCGGCTCAAACCAGACTCAAACCGGACTACGCAGGCTCAAGTCGGTTTTGAACGGCTCAAACCAGACAAGGACCAAACCGGCTCAAACCGGACTCAAACCGGACCAGACAGGCTCAAACCGGTTTTCAACGGCTCAAACCAGACCATACCGGCTCAACCGAATCAAACTGGACCAGACCGGCTTAAACCGGATTAAACCGGACAAGACCGACTCAAACCGGTTTTGACCGACTCAAACCCGTCCAGACTGCCTCAAACTGGACCAGACCCAATCCAACAGGTTTTGACCAGCTCAAATCAGGCTCAAACAGCACCAGACCGGCGTTAACAGGATCAAACCGGACCAGACCGGCTCAAAATGGTATTTTTTTTTTTTTTTTTTTTTTTTGAGACGGAGTCTTGCTCTGTAGCCCGGACTGTAGTGCAGTGGCCGGATCTCAGCTCACTGCAAGCTCCGCCTCCCAGGTTTACGCCATTCTCCTGCCTCAGCCTCCGGAGTAGCTGGGACTACAGGCGCCCGCCACCTCGCCCGGCTATTTTTTTTTTGTATTTTTAGTAGAGACGGGGTTTCACCGTGTTAGCCAGGATGGTCTCGATCTCCTGACCTCGTGATCCGCCCGTCTCGGCCTCCCAAAGTGCTGGGATTACAGGCTTGAGCCACCGCGCCCGGCCTCAAAATGGTTTTGACCGGCTCAAATGGGACGAGAGCAACACAAACTGAATTTGACCAGCTCAAACCAGACTCAAACAGGACCACACCGGCTCAAACCGGTTTTGACCGGCTCAAACCCGACCAGACCGGCTGAAACTGGACGAGACCGCCTCAAACCGGTTTTGACCGACTCAAACCCGTCCAGACCGGCTAAAACCAGACAGGACCGCCTCAAACCAGTTTTGACCGGCTAAAAGTGCACTAGACCAGCTCTAACCGGTTATGTACGGCTCAAACTGCACTCAAACCAGATCAGACCGTCTCAAACTGGTGTTGTCCGTCTCAACTGGACTCAAACCGGACCAGACTGGCTCAAACCGGTTTTGACCGGCTCAATCCAGACTCAAACCGGACCAGACCGTCTCAAACCAGTTTTGACCGGCTCAAACCCGACCAGACCGGCTGAAACCAGATGAGACCGGCTCAAACCAGACCAGACTGGCTCAACCAGATCAAGGCGGACCAGACCGGCTCAAACCGGATCAAACCGGACCAGAACCACTGAAACTGGATGAAACCGGGCCAGACCGGCTCAAACCGGTTTTAACTGGCTCAAATCCGATCAGACCTCCTGAAACGGGACGAGACCGCCTCAAACCGGTTTTCACCAGCTCAAATCGGACCAGACCGGCCCAAAGCGATTTTGACCAGCTCAAACCCGACTAGACCGTCCTAAACCGGACGAACAGGCTCAAACCGGTTTTGACCGGCTCAAACCCTACCAGACCGGCTAAAACCGGACCAGTTCCGTTCAAACAGGACTCGAACCGGTATAGGAATAGACCGGCTCCAACCGGTTTTGACCAGCTCAGACCCGAAGAGAAAGGCTTAAACCGGACCAGACTGGCTCAAACCGGGTTTGACCAGCTCAAACTGGACTCAAAGCGGAACACCGGCTCAAAACGGTTTTGACCGGCTCAAACATGACCACACCGGCTCAAACTGGACCAGTCCGGCTCAAACCGATTTTGACCGGCTCATACCAGTCCAGACCGGCTCAACCGGATCAAACCGAACCCGACCATCTTAAACCGGATCAAACCAGACCAGACGGGCTCAAATCGGTGTTGACCGGCTCAAACCCGACCAGACTGGCTTAAGCCGGACCAGACTGGCTGAAACAGGATTTGACTGGCTCAAACCGGACTCAAACCGGACCAGACCAGCTCAAACTGGGTTTGACTGGCTCAAACCGGACCAGACCTGCTCAAACCGGATCACACCGTACTAGACCTGCCCTTACACCGGCTCAAACCGGTTTTGACCAGCTCAATCACGACCAGATCGGCTAAAACCGGACCACACTGGCTCAAACCGGTGTTGACCGGCTCAAACTGGACCAGACCAGCTCAAATAGGTTTTGACTGGCTCAAGCCAGACCGGACTGGCTCAAACCGGCTAAAACCGGACCAGACCGGGTCAAACCGGTTTTGTCCGGCTCAAACCGGACTCAAACCGTACCAAACCGGCTCAAACCGGTTTTGGACCGTCTCAAATCGGACTCAAACCGGACCAGACCGACTCAAACCGGTTTTGAGCAGCTCAAAACCGGACTCGAACCGGACCAGACCGGCTCATACCATTGTTGACCGGCTCAAAACGGACTCGAAACTGACAGGCCGCCTCAAACATGTTTTGACCAGCTCAAGCCAGACCTGACCGGCTCAACCAGATCAAACTGGGCCAGACCGTATCTTAGACCGCCTCAAACTGGTTTTGACTGGCTCAATACGGATCAGACCGGCTCAAACCGCTTTTGACCGACTCAAACCAGACTCAAACCGTACCAGACTGGCTCAAACCGTTGTTGACTGGCTCAAACCGGACTCAAACTGGACCAGACTGGCTCAAACAGGGTTGACCGGCTGAATCCCGACCACATGAGCTCACACTGGACCAGACTGGCTCAAACCGGTTTCATCAGATCAAACTGGACCAGACCGGCTCAGACCGGACCAGACCAGATCAAACCGGATCAAACCGGACCAGACTGGCTGAATCCTCTTTTCACCAGCTCAAACAAGACCACACCAGCTCAACCGGCTCGAAGCGTACTAGACCGGCTCAAACTGTGTTTCTCCGGCTCAAACCGGACTCACACTGGACCAGACCGTCTCAAACGGGACCAGACCGGCTCAAACCGGTTTTGATCCGCTCAAACTGGAGCAGACTGGCTCAAATCGGATCATACCGGACGAGACTGGCTCTTAGACCAGCTCAAATCGGTTTTGACCGGCTCAAATAAGACCAGACAGGCTCAAACAGGACCAGACCGGCTCAGTCCGGATCAGACCGGCTAAAACCGGAACAAACCGGACCAGACCATCTCAAACCGGTGTTGAGCGGCTCAAACTGGACCAGATCGGCTCAAACCGGAGTTGACCGGCTCAAACCAGACCAGACCAGCTCAAATCGGCTAAATCAGACCAGACCGGGTCAAACCGGGTTTGTCCGGCTAAAACCGGACTCAAACCGGACCAGAATGTCTCAAACAAATTTTGACCGGCTCAAACCATACTAGACCACCTCAAACCGGTTTTGACCGGCTCAAATCGGACTCAAACCAGACTATACTGGCTCAAAACGGTTTTGACCAGCTCAAACCCGATGAGACCGGCTCAAATCGGTTTGGACTGGCTCAAACCAGACCAGACCAGCTCAAATCGGCTAAATCAGACCAGACCGGGTCAAACCGGGTTTGTCCGGCTAAAACCGGACTCAAACCGGACCAGAATGTCTCAAACAAATTTTGACCAGCTCAAACCATACTAGACCACCTCAAACCGGTTTTGACCGGCTCAAATCGGACTCAAACCAGACTATACTGGCTCAAACCGGTTTTGACCGGCTCAAACCCGATGAGACCCGGCTCAAATCGGTTTGGACAGGCTCAAACCAGACCAGACTGGCTCAACCAGATCAAAGCCGTCCATACCGGCTCAAAACCGGATCAAACCCAACCAGAACCACTGAAACCAGATCAAACCGGACCAGACTGGCTCCAACCGGTTTTAACCGGCTCAAACCCGACCAGACCGGATGAAACGGGACAAGACTGCCTCAAACCGGTTTTTGACCGACTCAAACCCGTCCAGACCGGCTAAAACCGGACCAGACCGGCTCAAACCGGTGTTGACCAGCTCAAACCGGACTCAAACCGGACCGGACCGCCTCAAAACCGGTTTTGAACGGCTCAAACCAGATCATACCGTCTCAAACGACCCAAACCAGACCAGAACGGCTTAAACCGGATCAAACCGGACCAGACAGGCTCAAACCAGTTTTGACCGGCTAAAACCCTAAGAGACTGGCTAAAACCGGACCAGACCCCGTTCAAGGCGGACTCAAACAGGAATAGACCGGATCAAACTGGTTTTGACCGGCTCAAATCGGACCAGAACAGCACAAACCGATTTTCATTGGCTCAAACCACACTCAAACAGGACCAGACCGGCTGAAACCGGTTTTCACCGGCTCAAACTCGACCAGACCGGCTGAAACCGGACGAGACCGGCTGAAACCGGTTTTGACCGGGTCAACCTAGACCAGAGCAACTAAAACCGGACCAGACAGGCTCAGACCACTTTTGACCGGCTCAAAACGAACCAGACCGGCTCATCCGGATCAAACCGAACCAGACCGGCTTATACCGCATCAAACCAGACCAGACCGGCTCTTAGACCGTCTCAAACCGGTTTTGATCCACTCAAAACGGACCATAACGGCTCAAACCAGTTTTGACTGGCGCCAACCGGACCAGACCCGCTTAAAACGGATCAAACCGAACCCGACCGGCTCAAACCGGTTTTAACCGGCTCAAATCCGATCAGACCTCCTGAAACGGGACGAGACCGCCCTCAAACCGGTTTTCACCAGCTCAAATCGGACCAGACCGGCCCAAAGCGGTTTTGACCGGCTCAAACCTGACCAGACCGTCCTAAACCGGACGAACAGGATCAAAACCGGTTTTGGACCGGCTCAAACCCTACAAGACCGGCAAAAAACGGACCAGTTCCGTTAAAACAGGACTCAAACCGGTATAGGAATAGACCGGCTCAAACCGGTTTTCACCGGCTCAAATCGGACCAGAGCAGCACAAACCGATTTTGACCGGCTCAAACCACACTCAAACAGGACCAGACCAGCTCAAACCTGTTTTCACCGGCTCAAACCCGACCAGATAGGCTGAAAACGGACGAGACTGGCTGAAACTGCTTTTGACCGGGTAAACCCCGACCAGACCGGCTAAAACAGGACCAGACTGGCTCAGACCAGTTTTCACCGGCTAAAATCGGACCAGACCGGCTCAAACCAATTTTCACCGGCTCAAAGCGGACTAGACCGGCTCTAACTGGTTATGACCAGCTCAAACCGCAGTCAAACCGAACCAGACCATCTCAAACTGGTGTTGTCCGGGTCAAACCGGACTCAAACCGGACCAGACCGGCTCAAACCGATTTTGACCGGCTCAAACCGGACTCAAAACCGGACCAGACCGTCTCATACCCGATTTGACTGGCTCAAACCCCGACCAGACAGGCTGAATCCGGACGAGACCGGCTCAAGCCGGTTTGGACCGGCTCAAACAAGAACAGACAGGCTCAACCAGATTAAAAGTGGACCGGACCGGCTCAAACCGGATCAAACCGGACCAGAACCGCTGAAAAACGGATCAAACCGACCAGACCGGCTCAAAACCAGTTTTAATCGGCTCAAACCTGACCAGACCGGCTGAAATAGGATGAGACCACCTCAAACCGGTTTTGACCGGGTCAAATCAGACCAGACCGGCAAAAAACGGTATTGACCGGCTCAAACCCGACCAGACCATCTGAAACCGGACCAGACAGGCTCAAAACCGTTTTGACCGGCTCAAACCCTAAGAGACTGGCTAAAACCGGACCAGACCCGTTCAAAGCGGACTCAAACAGGAATAGACCGGCTCAAAACCGGTTTTGACCGGCTCAAATCGGACCAGAGCAGCACAAACCAATTTTGACCGGCTCAAACCACACTCAAACAGGACCAGACCGGCTCAAAACGGTTTTCACCGGCTCAAACTCGACCAGACCGGCTGAAACAAGACGAGACCGGCAGAAACCGCTTTTGAACGGGTCATCCCTGACCAGACCAACTAAAACCGGACCAGACTGGCTCAGAGCACTTTTGACCGGCTCAAACCGAACCAGACCGCCTGAACCGGATCAAACGGACCAGACCGGCTCTTAGACCGTCTCAAACCGGTTTTGATAAGCTCAAAACGGACCAGAACGGCTCAAGCCGGTTTTGACCGGCCCAAACCGGACCAGACCGTCGCAAACGGGACTCAAACCCGACCAGGACCAGCTGAAACTGGACGAGACTGCCTCAAACCGGTTTTGACTGACTGAAACCCGTCCAGACCGGCATAAAACTGGACCAGACCGGCTCAAACCGGTTTCGACCAGCTCAAAACGGACCTAGACCAGCTCTAAACGGTTATGACTGGCTCAAACCGCACTCGAACCGGACCAGACCGTCTCAAACTGGTGTTGTCTGGCTGAAACCGGACTCAAACCGGACAAGTCCGTCTCAAGCCGGTTTTGACCGGCTAAAACCGGACTCAAACCGGAACAGACCGTCTCAAACCCGTTTTGACTGGCTCAAACCCGACCAGACCGGCTGAAACCGGACGAGACCGGCTCAAACCGGTTTGGACCGGCTCAAACCAGACCAGACTGGCTCAACCAGATCAAAGCGGACCAGACAGGCTCAAACCGGATCCAACAGGACCAGAACCGCTCAAACCGGATCAAACCGGACCAGACAGGCTCAAAACCGGTTTTCACTGGCTCAAATTGGACACAATCCGGACCCGACCCGCTCAAACCGGTTTTAACCAGCTCAAACCAAACCATACCAGCTCAACCGGATCAAACCGGACCTGACCGGCTCAAACCGGACCAGACCGGCTCAAACTGGTTGCAAACCGCTTTTGACCAGCTGAAACCGGTCCAGACCGCCTCAAACCGGTTTTGACTGGCTCAAAACCCGACTCAAACAGGACCAGACCGGGTCAAAACCGGTTTTAAACGGCTCAAATCGGACTCAAACAGGAACAGACCGGATCAAACAGGTTTTGACCGTCACAAACCGGACCAGACCGGTTCAAACCCGATCAAACCGGACCAGACCGGCTCAAACCTGTTTTGACCATATTAGACTGGCTCAAACCGGTTTTTAGCAGCTCAAATCGCACCAGAGAGGCTCAAACCGGTTTTGACCGGCTCCAAACGGACTCAAACCAGTTTTGACCGGCACAAAACCGGACCAGACCGCCTCAAACCTGTTTTGACCAGCTCAAACCGGACGCAAAACGTTCCAGACCGGCTCAAACCAGACTCAAACCGGACTAGACCGGCTCAAATTGGTTTTGAATCGGCTCAAACTGGACAAGACCAAACCGGCTCAAACCGGACTCAAACCGGACCACACCGGCACAAACCGCTTTTGACTGGCTCAGAGTGGACTAGACCAGCTCTAACCGGTTATGACCGGCTCAATCTGCCCTCAAACCGGACCAGATCGTCTCAAATTGCTGTTGTCCGGGTGAAACCGGACTCAAACCAGACCAGACCGGCTCAAACCCGTTTTGACTGGCTGAAACCCAACCAGACCAGCTGAAACCAGACGAGACCGGCTCAATCCGGTTTGGACCAGCTCAAACCAGACCAGACTGGCTCAACCAGATCCAAGCAGACCAGACCGGCTCAAACCGGATCAAACCGAACCAGAACCACTGAAACCGGATCAAAACCGCACCAGACCGGCTCAAATTGGTCACAAATCGCATTTGACCAGCTGAAACCAGTCCAGACAGCCTCAAACCGGTTTTGACTGGCTCAAAACGGACTCAAACAGGACCAGACTGAGTCAAACCGGTTTTAAACGGCTCAAATCGGACTCAAACAGGAACAGACCGGCTCAAACAGGGTTTGACCATCTCAAACCAGACCAGACCGACTCAACCGGATAAAACCGGACCAGACCGGCTTAAACCCGATCAAACCGGTTTTGACCATCACAAACCGGACCAGACCGGTTCAAACCCGATCAAAGCGGACCAGACTGGCTCTAACCTGTTTTGACCGTATTAGACTGGCTCAAACCGGTTTTTAACGGCTCAAATCGCACTAGACCGGTTCAAACCGGTTTTGACCGGCTCCAAACGGACTCAAACTGGTTTTGACAGGAACAAACCTGACCACACCGCCTCAAACCTCTTTTGACCGGCTCAAACCGGACGCAAAACGTACCAGACCGGCTCAAACCGGACTCAAACCGGACTAGACCGGCTCAAATCGGTTTTGATGGGCTCAAACTGGACAAGGACCAAACCGGCTCAAACCGGACTCAAACCGGACCAGACCGGCTCAAACCGGTTTTGAACGGCTCAAAGCAGACCATACCGTCTCAACCGAATCAAACCGGATCAGACCGCCTTAAACCAGATCAAACTGGACCAGACCGGCTCAAACCGGTTTTGACTGGCTCAAATCGGAGGAGAGCAGCACAAACCGAATTTGACCAGCTCAAACCAGACTCTAACAGGACCACACCGGCTCAAACCAGTTTTGACTGACTCAAACCCGACCAGACCGGCTAAAACTGGACGAGACCAACTCAAACCGGTTTTAACCGACTCAAACCCGTCCAGACCGGCTAAAACCGGACCAGACCGTCTCAAACCGGTTTTGACCGGCTCAAAGCGGACTACACCGGCTCTAACCGGTTATGACCAGCTCAAACCGCACTCAAACCGGACCAGACCGTCTCAAACTGGTGTTGTCCGGCTCAAACCGCACTCAAACCGGACCAGAAGGGCTCAGACCGGTTTTGACTGGCTCAAATCGGACCAGAGCAGCACAAACCGAATTTGAACAGCTCAAACCAGACTCAAACAGGACCACACCGGCTCAAACGGGTTTTGACCAGCTCATACCGGACTCAAACAGGACCAGACCGTCTCAAACCCGTTTTGACCGGCTCAAACCCTACCAGACCGGCTAAAACCGGACCAGACCCATTCAAACCGGACTCAAACAGGAATAGAACGGCTCAAACCGGTTTTGACCAGCTCAAATCGGACCACAGCAGCACAAACCAATTTTGACTGGCTCAAACCAGATTCAATCAGGACCAGACCGGCTCAAACCGGTTTTCACGGGCTCAAACCCGACCAGATTGGCTGAAACCGGACAAGACCGGCTGAAACCGGTTTTGACCGGGTCAACCTAGACCAGACCAACTAAAACAGGACCACACTGTCTCAGACCACTTTTGACTGGCTCACACCGAACCAGACTGGCTCAACCGGATCAAACTGGACCAGACTGTCTTATACCGGATCAAACTGGACCAGACCGGCTCTTAGACCATCTCAAACCGGTTTTGATAAGCTCAAAACGGACCAGAACGGCTCAAACCGGTTTGACCAGATCAAACCGGACCAGACCGTCTCAAACCAGACTCAAACCGGACCAGACCGTCTCCAACCCGTTTTGACTGGCTCAAACCCAACCAGACCGGGTGAATCCGGACGAGACCGGCTCAAACCGGATTGGACCGACTCAAACCAGACGAGACTGGCTCAACTAGATCAAAGCAGACCAGACCGGCTCAAACCGGATCAAACTGGACCAGAAAGGCTGAAACCGAATCAAACCGGAACACACCGGCTCAAACCGGTTTTAACCGGCTCACACCCGACCTGACCGGCTGAAATGGGACGAGACCGCCTCAAACCGGTTTTAACCTAGTCAAATCGGACGAGACCGGAACAAACCGGCTTTGACCAGCTCAAACCCGACCAGACCGTCTGAAACCGGACCAGACAGGCTCAAATCGGTTTTGACCGGCTCTAACCCTACCAGACCGGCTAAAACTGGACCAGACCCGTTCATACAGGACTCAAACGGGAATAGACCGGCTCAAACCGGTTTTGACGGGCTCAAATCGGACCAGAGCAGCACACACCGATTTTGACCGGCTCAAACCTGACTAAAACTGAACCAGACCGGCTCAAACCGGTGTTGACCAGCTCAAACCAGACTCACACCGGACCAGACAGGCTCAAACTGGTTTTGAACGGCTCAAACCAGACCATACCTGCTGAAACGAATCAAACCGGACCAGACCGGCTTAAACCGGATCAATCCAGACCAGACTGGCTCAAACCGGTTTTGACCGGCTCAAATCGGGCGAGAGCTGCACAAACCGAACTTGGCCAGCTAAAACCAGACTCTAACAGGACCACACCGGCTGAAACCGGTTTTGACCGGCTGAAACCCGACTAGACCGGCTGAAACTGTACGAGACCGCCTCAAACCGGTTTTGACCGACTCAAACCCATTCAGACCGGCTAAAACCGGACCAGACTGGCTCAAACCGGTTTTGACCAGCTCAAAGCGGACTAGACCAGCTGTAACCGATTTTGACCAGATCAAACTGCACTCAAACCGGACCAGATCGTCTCAAACTGGTGTTGTCCGGCTCAAACTGGACTCAAAGCGGACCAGACCGTCTGAAACCCGTTTTGACCGGCTCAAACCCTACCAGACTGGCTGAAATCAGACGAGACCGGTTCAAACCGTTTTGGACCAGCTCAAACCAGACCAGACTGGCTCAACCAGTTCAAAGCAGACCAGACAGGCTCAAACCGGATCAAACAGGACCAGAACCACTCAAACCGGATAAAACCGAACCAGACTGACTCAAACCGGATTTGACTGGCTCAAATTGGCCCCAATCCGGACCCAAACGGCTCAAACCGGTTTTAACAGGCTCAAACCAGACCATACCGGCTCAACCGGATCAAACCGGACCAGACTGGATCAAACCGGACCAGACCGGCTTAAACCAGATCAAACCGGACCAGTCCGGCTAAAACCAGTTTTGACCGGCTCAAATCGGACGAGAGCAGCACAAACCGAAATTAACCAGCTCAAACGAGACTCTAACAGGACCACACCAGCTCAAACCGGTTTTGATTGGCTCAAACCCGACCAGACCGGCTGAAACTGGACGAGACTGCCTCAAACCGGTTTTGACCGACTCAAACCCATCCAGACCGGCTAAAACCGGACCAGACCGGCTCAAACCACTTTTGACCGGCTCAAAGCTGACTAGACCGGCTCTAACCGGTTATGACCAGCTCAAGCTGCTCTCAAACCAGACCAGATCGTCTCAAATTGCTGTTGTCCGGGTCAAAGCAGACTCAAACCAGACCAGACCGGCTCAAACCCGTTTTGACTGGCTGAAACCCAACCAGACCAGCTGAAACCGGACAAGACCGGCTCAAACCGGTTTGGACCAGCTCAAACCAGACCAGACTGGCTCAACCAGATCCAAGCAGACCAGACCAGCTCAAACCGGATCAAACTGAACCAGAACCACTGAAACCGGATCAAACCAGACCAGACCAGCTCAAATTGGTCACAAATCGCTTTTGACCAGTTGAAACCGGTCCAGACAGACTCAAAACGGTTTTGACTGGCTCAAAACGGACTCAAACAGGACCAGACCGAGTCAAACCGGTTTTAAACGGCTCAAATCGGACTCAAACAGGAACAGACCGGTTCAAACAGGGTTTGACCGTCTCAAACCAGACCAGACCGGCTCAACTGGATCAAACCGGACCAGACCGGCTTAAACCCGATCAAACCGGTTTTGACCATCACAAACTGGACCAGACCGGTTCAAACCCAATCAAAGCGGACCAGACTGGCTCAAACCTGTTTTGACCGTATTAGACTGGCTCAAACCGGTTTTTAGCGGCTCAAATCGCCCTAGACGAGTTCGAACCAGTATTGACCGGCTCCAAACGGACTCAAACTGGTTTTGACCAGAACAAACCGGACCACACCGCCTCAAACCTGTTTTGACCAGCTCAAACCGGACGAAAATCGTAGCAGACCGGCTCAAACTGGACTCAAACCGGACTAGACCGGCTCAAATCGGTTTTGATCGGCTCAAACCGGACAAGGACCAAACCGGCTCAAACCGGACTCAAACCAGACCAGACAGCCTCAAATCGGTTTTGAATGGCTCAAACCAGACCATACCGGCTCAACCGAATCAAACCGGACCAGAACAGCTTAAACCGGATCAAACCGGACCAGACCGGCTCAAACCGGTTTTGACCGACTCAAATCGGAGGAGAGCAGCTCAAACCGAATTTGATCAGCTCAAACCAGACTGAAACAGGACCACACCGGCTCAAACTGGTTTTGACCGACTCAAACCCGACCAGACCGGTTAAAACTGGACGAGACTGCCTCAAACCGGTTTTGACCGACTTAAACCCATCCAGACCGGCTAAAACCGGACCATACTGGATCAAACCGGTTTTGACTGGCTCAAAGCGGACTAGAACGGCTCTAATCAGTTATGACCGGCTCAAACCGCCCTCAAACCAGACCAGACTATCTCAAACTGTTGTTGTCCGGCTCAAACTGCACTCAAACCGGACCAGAATGGCTCAGACTGGTTTTGACCGGCTCAAATCGGACCAGAGCTGCACAAATCGAATTTGACCAGCTCACACCAACTCAAACAGGACCAGAACGGCTCAAACCAGTTTTGACCGGCTCAAACCCGGACAGACAGGATGAAACTGGACGAGACCACCTCAAACTTGTTTTGACCAAATCAAACCAGTCCAGACCGGCTAAAACCGGACCAGACCAGCTCAAACCGGTTTTGACCGGCTCAAAGCAGAATAGACCGGCTCTCACCGGTTATGACCGGCTCAAACCAAACTCAAACCGGACCAGACCGTCTCAAACTGGTGTTGTCTGGCTCAAACCGCACTCAAACCGGACCAGAATGGCTCAGACCGGTTTGGACCGGCTCATTTTGGACAAGAGAAGCACAAACGGAATTTGACCAGCTCAAACCAGACTCAAACAGGACCACAACAGCTCAAACCGCTTTTGACCAGCTCAAACCCGACCAGACCAGCTGAAACTGGACGAGACCACCTCAAACCGGTTTTGACCGAATCAAACCCGTCCAGACCGGCTAAAACCGGACCAGACCAGCTCAAACCGGTTTTGACCGGCTCAAAGCAGACTTGACAGGCTCTAACTGGTTATTACTGGCTCAAACCACTCTCAAACTGGACCAGACCGTCTCAAACTGGTGCTGTCCGTCTCAAACCGTACTCAACTGGACCATACCAGCTCAAACCGGTTTTGACCATCTGAAACCAGACTCAAACCGGACCAGACCGTCTCAAACCGGTTTTGACTCGCTGAAACCCAACCAGACCGCCTGAAACCAGACGAGACCGGCGCAAACTGGTATGGACCAGCTCAAACCAGACCAGACTGGCTCAACCAGATCAAAGCGGACCAGACCGGCTCAAACCGGATCAAACTGAACCAGAACCGCTGAAACCGGATCAAACCGGACCAGACTGGCTCAAACCGGTTTTAACCGGCTCAAACCCGATCAGACCGCCTGAATTGGGAGGAGACCGCATCAAACCGGTTTTGACTGGGTCAAATCAGACCAGACCGGCACAAACCGGTTCTGACTGGCTCCAACCGGACCAGACCGGATGAAACCAGACGAGACTGGCTGAAACCGGTTTTGACCGGGTCAACCCTGACCAGACCAACTAAAACCGGACCAGACTGGCTCAGAACACTTTTGACCGGCTGAAACCGAACCAGACTGGCTGAACCGGATCCAACCGGACCAGGCCGGCTTATACCAGTTTAAAACGGACCATACTGGCTCTTAGACCATCTCAAACCGGTTTTGATCCGCACAAAACGGACCAGAACTGCTCAAACTGGTTTTGGCCTGCTCAAACCGGACCAGACCAGCTCAAACCGGACTCAAACCGGGCCACAACGGATCAAACCGGTGTTGACCGGCTCAAACCTGACTCAAACTGGACCAGACGGACTCAAACCGGTGTTGACCAGCTCAAACCGGACTCAAACCACACCAGACCGGCTCAAAACCGTTTTGAACGGCTCAAACCAGACCATACCGGCTCAAACGAATCAAATTGGACCAGACAGGCTTAAACCGAATCAAACCGTTCCAGACCGTCACAAACTGGTGTTCTCCAGCTCACACCGACCTCAAACCGTACCAGAATGGCTCAGACCAGTTTTGACCGGCTCAAAACGAATTTGACCAGCTCAAACCAGACTCAAACAGTACCACCCCAGCTCAAACCGATTTTGACCGGCTCAAACCCGACCAGACCGGCTGAAACTGGACGAGACCGCCTCAAACCGGTTTTGACCGACTCAAACACGTCCAGACCGGCTAAACCTGGACCAGACCGGCTCAAACTGGTTTTGACCGGCTCACAGCGGACTAGACCATCTCTAACTGGTTATGACTGGCTCAAACCGCACTGAAACCGGACCAGAACCTCTCAAACTGGTGTTGTCCGACTCAAACCGGACTCAAACCGGACCAGACCGTCTCAAACCCGTTTTGACCAGCTCAAACCCGACCAGACCTGCTGAAACCATATGAGACCAGCTCAAACCAGTTTGGACCGGCTAAAACCAGACCAGACTGGCTCAACCAAATCAGAGCCGTCCATACCGGCTCAAACCGGATCAAACCGGACAAGAACCGCTGAAACCGGATCAAACCAGACCAGACTGGCTCCAACCGGTTTTAACTGACTCAAACCCGACCAGACCAGCTGAAACGGGACGAGACCACCTCATACCGGTTTTGACCGACTCAAACCATCCAGACCGGCTAAAACTAGACCAGACCGACTCAAACCGGCGTTGACCAGCTCAAACTGGACTCAATCCGAGCCAGACCGGCGCAAACCGGTTTTGAATGGCTCAAACCAGACCATACCGTCTCAAGTGAATCAAACCGGACCAGACCGGCTTAAATCGGATCAAACCGGACCAGTCCGGCTCAGACCGGTTTTGACCGGCTCAAACCCGACCAGACTGGCTGAAACTGGACGAGACCACCTCAAACCAGTTTTGACCGAATCAAACCAGTCCAGACCAGCTAAAACCGGACCAGACAGGCTCAAACCAGTTTTGACCGGCTCAAAGCGGACTAGATAGGCTCTAACTGGTTATAACTGGCTCAAACCGCACTCAAACCGGACCAGACCGTCTCAAACTGCTGTTGTGCGGCTCAAACTGGACTCAAACCGGACCATTCCGGCTCAAACCGGTTTTGACCGGGTCAAATCAGACCAGACCGGCACAAACCGGTTTTGACCGGCTCAAACGCAACCAGACTGGCTGAAACCAGACGAGACTGGCTGAAACCGGTTTTGACCAGGTCAAACCCGACCAGACCAACTAATACCGGACCAGACTGGCTCAGAACACTTTTGTCCGGCTGAAACCAAGCCAGACGGGCTCAACTGGAACAAACCGGACCAGACCGGCTTATAGCGGTTTAAACCGGACCAGACCGGCTCTTAGACCGTCTCAAACCGGTTTTGATCCGCTCAAAACGGACCAGACCGGCTCAAACCGGTTTAGACAGGCTCAATGCGGACTGGATCGGCTCTAACCGATTATGACCGGCTCAAACTGCACTCAAACCGGACCAGACCGTCTCAAAATGGTGTTGTCCTTCTCAAACCGTACTCAAACCGGACCAGACCATCTCAAACCGGTTTTGACTGGCTCAAACCGGTCTCAAACCGGTCCAGACCGTCTCAAACCCGTTTTGACCGGCTCAAACCCGACCAGACCGGCTGAAACCAGACCAGAACGGCTCAAACCGGTTTGGACCGGCTCAAACCAGACCAGACTGGCTCAACCAGATCAAAGCGGACCAGACAGGCTCAAACCAGATCCAACAGGAAAAGAAACGCTCAAACCGGATCAAACCAGACCAGAGCTGCTCAAACCGGCTTTGACTGGCTCAAACAGGACCCAATCCGGACCCGACCCGCTCAAACCGGTTTTAACCATCTCAAACCAAACCATACCGCCTCAACTGGATCAAACCAGACCAGACCGGCTCAAAACCGGACCAGACCGTCTCAAACCGGTCGCAAACTGCTTTTGACCAGGTGAAACCGGTCCAGACAGCCTCAAACTGGTTTTGACTGGCTCAAAACGGACTCAAACAGGACCAGACAGGGTCAAACCGGATTTAAACGGCTCAAATCGGACTCAAACAGGAACAGACCGGCTCAAACAGGGTTTGACCACCTCAAACGAGACCAGACCGGCTCAACCGGATCAAACCGGACCAGACCGGCTTAAACCAGATCAAACCAGTTTTGACCGTCACAAAATGGACCAGACCGGTTCAAACCTGATCAAACCAGACCAGACCGGTTCAAACCTGTTTTGACCGTATTAGACTGGCTCAAACTGGTTTTCAGCGTCTCAAATTGCACCAGACCAGCTCAAACCGGTTTTGACCCTCTCCAAACGGACTCAAACTGGTTTTGACCGGCACAAACCGGACCAGACCGCCTCAAACCTGTTTTGAAAGGCTCAAACTGGACGAAAAACGTACCAGACCGGCTCAAACAGGACTCAAACTGGACTAGACCGGCTCAAATCGGTTTTGATCGGCTCAAACCGGACAAGGACCAAACTGGCTCAACCCAGACTCAAACAGGACGAGAGGGGCTCAAAACGGTTTTGAACAGCTCAAACCAGACCAAACCGGCTCAAACGGATCAAATCAGACCAGCCTGGCTCAACCCGGCACAAACCGGACCAGACCGGCCCAAACAGGATTTGACCAGCTCAAACTGGACCAGACCGGTTCTTAGACCAGCTCTAACCGGTTTCGAACAGCTCAAATCGGACCAGACCAGAACAAACCGGTTTTGACCGGCTCAAACTGGACACAAATTGGAGCAGACCAGCTCAAACCATTGTTGACCGGCTAAAACCGGAATCAAACCGGGCCTGACCGGCTCAAAGTGGTGCACACTCAGGGGAGCGCTCACTCAGCGGAGTGCACACTCAGGATAGTGCGCACTCAGTGGAGTCCTCACTCAGGTGAGTGCACACTCAGGGGAGTGCACACTAAGGGGTGTCTACATGCAGGCGAGTGCACACTAAGGGGAGTGCGCCCTCAGGGGAGCGAACACTCAGGGGAGTGCACACCCTGAAGAGTGACCACTCAGGGGAGTGCTCACTCAGGGGAGTGCACACTCAGGGGAGAGCACACTCAGGGGAGTGTACACTCAAAGGACTGCTCATTCAGTGGAGTGCAAACTCAGCGGAGTCCTCACTCAGGCAAGTTCACACACAGGGGAGTTCACACTCAGGGGTGTCCTCAGTCAGCGAGTGAGAACTCAGGGGAGTGAGCACTCAGGGGAGTGCACACTCAGGTGAGCATGCACTCAGGGGAGTGCACACTCAGGGGAGTCCTCACTCAGGCGAGTTCACACTCAGTAGCCCTCACTCAGGCGAGTGCACAATCAGGGGAGTGCACACTCAGGGGAGCGCTCACTCAGGGAAGTGCACACACAGGGGAGCACACACTCAGGGGAGTGCACACTCAGGGGTACCTTCACCCAGGCGAGTGCACACTCAGGGGAGTGCACACTCAGTGGTATCTAAACCCAGACGAGTGCACACTCAGGGGAGTGTGCACTCAGGGGAGCCCACACTCACGGGAGTGCACACACTGAATAGTGAATGCTCAGGGGATTGCTCACTCAGGGGAGTGCACACTCAGGGGAGTCCTCACTCAGGTGTGTTCACACTCAGAAGTCCTCACTCAGGCGAGTGCACACTCAGAGGAGGGCACACTCAGGGGAGTGCACATCCTGAAGAGTGAATGCTCAGGGGAGTGCACACTCAGGGGAGTGCACACTCAGGGGTGTCTACACGCAGGCGAGTGCACACTCAGGGGTGTGCACACACAGGGGAGCGCACACTCAGGGGAGTGCACTCCCTGAAGAATGAACACTCAGGGGAGTGCTCACTCAGGGGAGTGCACACTCAGGGGAGAGCACACACAGGGGAGTGCACACTCAAAGGAGTGCTCATTCAGTGGAGTGCACACTCAGGGGAGTCCTCACTCAGGCAAGTTCACACTCACGGGAGTGCACGCTCAGGGGTGTCCTCACTCAGGCGAGTGCACACTCAGGGGAGTGCACACTCAGGAGAGCATGCACTCAGGGGACTGCACACTCAGGGGAGTCCTCACTCAGGCAAGTTCACACTCAGTAGTCCTCACTCAGACGAGTGCACACTCAGGGGAGTGCACACTCAGGGGAGCGCTCACTCAGGGAAGTGGACACTCAGGGGAGCGCACACTCAGGGGAGTGCACACTTAGGGGTGCCTTCACACAGCCGAGTGCACACTCAGGGGAGTGCGCACTCAGGGGAGCGCACACTCAGGGGAGTGCACACTCAGTGGTGCCTTCACACAGGTGAGTGCACACTCAGTGGAGTGCACACTCAGGGGTATCTAAACCCAGGGGAGCCCACACTCAGGGGAGTGCACACACTGAATAGTGAATGCTCAGGGGAGTGCTCACTCAGGGGAGTGCACACTCAGGTGAGCATGCACTCAGGGGAGTGCACACTCAGGGGAGTACTCACTCAGGTGAGTTCACACTCAGTAGTCCTCACTCAGGTGAGTGCACACTCAGGTGAGCATGCACTCAGGAGAGTGCATATCCTGAAGAGTGAACGCTCAGGGGAGAGCACACTCAGGGGAGTGCACACTCAGGGGTGTCTACACGCAGGCGAGTGCACACTCAGGGGAGTGCGCAATCAGGGGAGTGCACACTCAGGGGAGAGCACACTCAGGGGAGTGTACACTCAAAGGAGGGCTCATTCAGTGGGGTGCACACTCAGGGGAGTCCTAACTCCCGCAAGTTCACACTCACGGGAGTACACACTCAGGGGTGTCCTCACTGAGGCGAGTGCACACTCAGGGGAGTGAGCACTAAGGGGAGTGCACACTCAGGACAGCATGCACTCAGGGGGGTCCTCACTCAGGCAAGTTCACACTCAGTAGTCCGCACTCAGGCGAGTTCACACTCAAGGGAGTGCACACTCAGGGGAGTGCTCACTCAGGGGAGTGCACACTCAGGGGGTGCACACTCAGTGCTGCCTTCACCCAGGCGAGTGCACACTCAGGGGAGTGCACACTCAGGGGTGTCTACACCCAGGCGAGTGCACACTCAGGGGAGTGTGCACTCAGGGGAGTGCACATCCTAAAGAGTGAACGCTCAGGGGAGTGCACACTCAGGGGAGTTCACACTCAGTAGTCCTCACACGGGCAAGTGCACACTCAGGGTAGTGCACACTAAGGGGAACGCAGACTCATGGGAGTGCACATCCTGAAGAGTGAAGGCTCAGGGGAGTGCACACTCAGGGGAGTGCACACTCAGAAGTGTCTACACCCAGGCGAGTGCGCACTCAGGGGAGCGAAAACTCAGGGGAGTGCACACCCTGAGGAGTCAACACTCAGGGGAGTGTTCACTCAAGGGAGTGCACACTCAGGGGAGAGCACACTCAGGGGAGTGTACATCCAAAGGAGTGCTCATTCAGTAGAGTGCACACTCAGGGGAGTCCTCACTCAGGCAAGTTCACACTCATGGGAGTGCACACCCAGGGGTGTCCTGACACAGGCGAGTGCACAATCAGGGGAGTGCACACTCAGGGGAGTCCTCACTCAGGCAAGTTCACACTCAGTAGCCCTCACTCAGGCGAGTGCCCACTCAGGGGAGTGCACACTCAGGGGAGCGCTCACTCAGGGAAGTGCACACACAGCGGAGTGCACACTCAGGGGAGTGCACACTCAGGGGTGTCTTCACCAAGGCGAGTGCACACTCAAGAGTGTGCGAACTCAGGGGAGCGCACACTCAGGGGAGTGCACATCCTGAAGTGTGAACACTCAGGGGAGTGTGCACGCAGGGGAGTGCACACTCAGGTGAGCCTGCACCCAGGGGTGTGCACGCTCATGGGAGTCCTTACTCAGGCGAGTTCTCACTCAGTAGTCCTCACTCAGGCAAGTGCACACTCAGGGGAGTGCACACTCAGTGGTGCCTTCACCCAGGCGAGTGCAAACTCAGGGGAGTGCACACTCAGGGGTATCTAAACCCAGGCAAATGCACACTCAGGGGAGTGCACACTCAGGGGAGCCCACACTCAGGGGAGTGCACACACTGAATAGTGAATGCTCAGGGGAGTGCTCACTCAGGGGAGTGCACACTCAGGTGAGCAAGCACTCAGGGGAGTGCACACTCAGGGGAGTCCTCCCTCAGTTGAGTTCACATTCAATAGTCCTCATTCAGGCGAGTGCACACTCAGAGGAGCGCACACTCAGGGAGTGCCCATCCTGAAGAGTGAACGATCAGGGGAGTGCACACTCAGGGGAGTGCACACTCAGGGGTGTCTACATGCAGGCGAGTGCACACTCAGGGGAGTGCACACTCAGGGGAGCACACACTCAGGGGAGTGCACACCCTGAAGAGTGAACACTCAGGGGAGTGCTCACTCAGGGGAGTGCACACTCAAGGGAGAGCACACTCTGGGGAGTGTACACTCAAAGGAGTGCTCATTCTATGGAGTGCACACCCAAGGGAGTCCTCACTCAGGCAAGTTCACACTCTCGGGAGTGCACACTCAGGGGTGTCCTCACTCAGGTGAGTGCACACTCAGGGGAGTGAGCACTCAGGGGAGTGCACGCTCAGGAGAGCATGCACTCAGGGGACTGCACACTCCGGGGAGTCGTCACTCAGGCAAGTTCACACTCAGTAGTCCTCACTCAGGCGAGTGCACACTCAGGGGAGTGCACACTCAGGGGAGCGCTCACTCAGGGATGTGGACACTCAGGGGACCACACACTGAGGGGAGTGAACACTTAGGGGTGCCTTCACACAGCCTAGTGAACACTCAGGGGAGTCCACACTCGGGAGTGCACACTCAGGTGAGCATGCACTCAGGGGAGTGCACGCTTAGGGAAGTCCTTACTCAGGCGAGTTCACACTCAATAGTTCTCACTCAGGCGAGTGCACACTCAGGGGAGTGCTCACTCAGGGAAGTGCACACTCAGTGGAGTGCACACACAGGGGAGTGCACACTCAGTGGTGCCTTCACCCAGGCGAGTGCACACTCAGGCATGTGCGCACTCAGGGGAGTGCACACTCAGGGGTGTTTACACACAGGCGAGTGCACTCTCTGGGGAGAGCGCACTCAGGGGAGTGCACATCCTGAAGAGTGAACGCTCAGGGGAGTGCACACTCGTGGGAGTTCACACTCAGTAGTCCTCACTCGGGCGAGTGCACACTCAGGGGTGTGCACACTCAGGGGAATGCACACTCATGGGAGTGCACATCCTGAAGAGTGAACGCTCAGGGTAGTGCACACTCAGGGGAGTGCACACTCAGAAGTGTCTACACCCAGGCGAGTGCACCCTCAGGGCAGTGCGCACTCAGGGGAGCGAACACTCAGGGGAGTGCACACCCTGAAGAATGAACACTTAGGGGAGTGTTCACTCAAGGGAGTGCACACTCAGGGGAGTGCACACTCAAGGGAGTGTACACTCAAAGGAGTACTCATTCAGTAGAGTGCACACTCAGGGGAGTCCTCACTCAGGCAAGTTCACACTCATGGGAGTGCACACTCAGGGGTGTCCTCACTCACGCGAGTGCACACTCAGGGGAGTGAGCACACAGGGGAGTGCACACTCAGGAGAGCATGCACTCAGGGGAGTGCACACTCAGGGGAGTCCTCAGTCAGACAATTTCACACTCAGTAGTCCTCACTCAGGCGAGTGCACACTCAGGGGAGTGCACACTCAAGGGATCGCTCACTCAGGGAAATGGACACTCAGGGGAGCGCACACTCAGGGGAGTGCACACTTTGGGGTGCTTTCACGCAGCCGAGTGCACACTCAGGGTTGTGCACACTCAGGGGAGCGCACACTCAGGGCAGTGCACAACCTGAAGAGTGAACACTCAGGGGAGTGCACACGCATGGGAGTGCATACTCAGGTGAGCATGCACTCAGGGGATTGCACGCTCAGGGGAGTCCTTACTCAGGCGAGTTCTCACTCAGTAGTCCTCACTCAGGCGAGTGCACACTCAGGGGAGCGCACACTCAGTGGAGTGCACATCCTGAAGAGTGAACGCTCAGGGGAGTGCACACTCAGGGGAGTGCACACTCAGGGGTGTCTACACGCAGGCGAGTGCACACTCAGGTTAGTGCGCACTCAGGGGAGCGCACACCCTGAAGAGTGAACACTCAGGGGAGTGCTCACTCAGGGGGTGCACACTCTGGGGAGAGCACATTCAGTGGAGTGCACACTCAGAGGAGTCCTCACACAGGCGAGTTCACACTCAGGGGTGTGCACACTCAGGGGTGTCCTCACTCAGGCGAGTGCACACTCAGGGTAGTGCACGCTCAGGGGAGTGCTCACTCAGGGAAGTGTACACTCAGGGGAGCGCACACTCAGGGGAGTGCATACTCAGGGGAGCGCTCACTCAGGGGAGATTTCAATAAAGTGAGCGCACACTCAGGGGAGTGCACACTCAGAGGATTCCTCACACAGGCGAGTGCACACTCAGGAGAGCGCTCACTTATGGGAGTGCACACTCAGGATAGTTTGCACTCAGTGCAGTCCTCACTCAGGGGAGTGCAGGCTCAGGGGAATGCACACTCACGGGAGCGCACAAACAGGGGAGCTCACACACAGGGCAGGGCACACTCAGGGGATTCCTCACCCAGGAGAGTGCAAACTCAGAGGAGGGCACACTCAGGGGAGCACTCTCACAGGGGAGTGCACACCCTGGGGAGCGAACACTCAGGGGAGTGCACACTCAGGGCAGTGCACACTCAGGGGTGCCTACAACCAGGCGAGTACACACTCAGGTGTGAGTGCACTCAGGGGAGTGCTCACTCAGGGGAGAGCACACTAAGGGGAGTGTACACTTAGGGGAGTGCTCATCCAGTGGAGTGCACACTCAGGGGAGTCCTCACACAGGCGAGTTCACACTCAGGGGAGGGCACTCTCAGGGGTGTCCTCACTCAGGCGAGTGCACACTCAGGGGTGTGTGCACTCAGGGGAGTGCACATTCAGGTGAGCATGCACTCAGGGGAGTGCACACTCAGGTGAGCATGCACTCAGGGGAATGCACACTCAGGGGAGTCCTCACTTGGGCGAGTTCTCACTCAGTAGTCCACACTCAGGCTAGTGCACACTCAGGGGAGAGCACACTCAGGGGAGTGCACTCTCAGGGTAGTGCACACCCTGAAGAGTTAACACTCAGGGGAGTGCACACTCAGGGTAGTGCACACTCAGTGGTGTCTACACCCCGGCAAGTGCACACTCACGGGTGTGTGCACTCCAGGAAGTGCTCACTCAGGGGAGAGCACACTCAGGGGAGAGCACACTCATGGGAGTGTACACTCAGGGGAGTGCACATTCAGTGTAGTGCACATTCAGGGCAGTACTCACTCAGGCGAGTTCACACTCAGGAGAGTGCACACTCAGTGGTGTCCTCACTCAGGCGAGTGCACACTCAGGGGAGCACTCACTCAGGGAAGTGCACACTCAGGGGAGCGCACACACAGGGGAGTGCGTTCTCAGGCAAGCGCTCACTCGGGAGTTTTCAGTAAGGTGAGCGCACACTCAGGGGAGTGCACACTCTTGGGATTCCTCACACAGGCGAGTGCACACTCAGGAGAGTGCTCACTCATGGGAGTGCACACTCAGGATAGTGTGCACTCAGTGGAGTCCTCACTCAGGGGAGTGCACACTCAGGGGAGTGCACACTCAAGGGAGCGCACACACAGGGGAGCGCACACACAGGGCAGGCACACTCAGGGGATTCCTCACTCAGGAGAGTGCAAACTCAGAGGAGTGCACACTCAGGGGAGCGCTCTCTCAGGGGAGTGCACACCCTGGGGAGCGAACAATCCGGGGAGTGCACACTCAGGGGTGTCTTCACCCAGGCGAGTGCACACTCAAGTGTGTGCACACTCAGTGGAGCGCACACTCAGGGGAGTGCACATCCTGAAGAGTGAACACTCAGGGGAGTGCGCACGCAGGGGAGTGCACACTCAGGTGAGCATGCACTCAGGGGAGTGAACGCTCAGGGGAGTCCTTACTCAGACGAATTCTCACTCAGTAGTCCTCACTCAGGAGAGTGCACATTCAGGGGAGTGCACACTCAGGGGAGTGCTCACTCAGGGGAGTGCACTATCAGGGGATTGCACACTCAGTGGTGCCTTCACCCAGGCGAGTGCACACTCTGGGGAGTGCACACTCAGGGGTATCTAAACCCAGGCGAGTGCACACTCAGGGGAGTGCGCACTCTGGGGAGCCCACACTCAGGGGAGTGAACACACTGAATAGTGAATGCTCAGGAGAGTGCTCACTCAGGGGAGTGCACACTCAGGTGAGCATGCACTCAGGGGAGTGCACACTCAGGGGAGTCCTCACTCAGGTGAGTTCACACTCAGTAGTCCTCACTCAGGCGAGTGTACACTCAGTCCTCACTCAGGCGAGTCTAAACTCAAGGGAGCGCACACTCAGGGGAGTGCACATCCTGAAGAGTGAACACTCAGGGGAGTGTGCACTCAGGGGAGTGCACACTCAGGTGAGCATGCACTCAGGGGAGTGCACGCTCAGGGAAGTCCTTACTCAGGCGAGTTCACACTCAGTAGTCCTCACTCAGGCGACTGCACACTCAAGGGAGTGCACACTGAGGGGAGTGCCCACTCAGGGAAGTGCACACTCAAGGGAGTGCACACTCAGGGGAGAGCACACTCAGTGGTGCCTTCACCCAGGCGAGGGCACACTCAGGGGAGTGCGCACTCAGGGGAGTGCACACTCAGGCGTGTCTACACCCAGGCGAGTGCATTCTCAGGGGATTGCGCACTCAGGGGAGTGCACATCCTGAAGAGTGAACGCTCAGGGGAGTGCACACTCAGGGGAGTTCACACTCAGTAGTCCTCACTCGGGCGAGTGCACACTCAGGGGAGGGCACCCTCAGGGGAACGCACACTCATGGGAGTGCACATCCTGAAGAGTGAACGCTCAGGGGAGTGCACACTCAGGGCAGTGCACACTCAGAAGTGTCTACACCCAGGCAAGTGCACACCCAGGGGAGTGCGCACTCAGGGGAGCGCACACTCATGGGAGTGCACACCCTGAAGAGTGAACACTCAGGGGAGTGTTCACTCAAGGGAGTGCACACTCAGGGGAGAGCACACTCAGGGGAGTGTACACTCAAAGGAGTGCTCATTCAGTAGAGTGCACACTCAGGGGAGTCCTGACTCAGGCAAGTTCAAACTCACGGGAGTTTCCACTCAGGTGTGTCCTCACTCAGGCGAGTGCACACTCAGGGGAGTGAGCACTCAGGGGAGTGCGCACTCAGGTGAGCATGCACTCAGGGGACTGCACGCTCAGGGAAGTCCTTACTCAGGCAAGTTCACACTCAGTAGTCCTCCCTCAGGCACGTGCACACTCATGGGAGTGCACACTCAGGGGAGTGCTCACACAGGGAAGTGCACACTCAGGGGAGTGCACACTCAGGGGAGTGCACACTCAGTGGTGCCTTCACCCAGGCGAGTGCACTTTCAGGGGAGTGCACTCAGGGGAGTGCACACTCAGGGGTGCCTTCACCCAGGCGAGTACACACACAGGGGAGTGCACACTCAGGGGAGCACACACTCAGGGGAGTGCACATCGTGAAGAGTGAACACTCAGGGGAGTGCACACTCAGGGGAATGCACACTCATGGGTGTCTACACCCAGGCGAGTGCGCACTCAGGGGAGTGCACACTCAGGGGAGTGCACGCTAAGCGGAGTGAACACCCTGAAGAGTGAACACTCAGGGGAGTGCACACACTGAAGGGTGAACACTCAGGGGAGTGCGCAGTCAGGTGAGCATGCACTCAAGGGAATGCACACTCTGGGGAGTCCTCACTCAGGCGAGTTCACACTCAGTAGTCCTCACTCACGCGAGTGCACACTCAGGGGAGTGCACACTCAGGGGAGCGCTCACTCAGGGAAGTGCGCACTCAGGGGAGCGAACACTCAGGGAAGTGCACACCCTGAAGAGTGAACACTCAGGGGAGTGCTCACTCAGGCGAGTGCACACACAGGGGAGAGCACACTCAGGGGAGTGTACACTCAAAGGAATGCTCATTCAGTGGAGTGCACCCTCAGGGGAATCCTCACCCAGGCAAGTTAACACTCAGGGGAGTGCACACTCAGGGGTGTCCTCACTCAAGCGAGTGCACACTCAGGGGAGTGGGCACTCAGGGGAGTGCACACTCAGGAGAGCGTGCACTCAGGGGAGTGCACACACAGGGGAGACCTCACTCAGGCGACTTCACACTCAGTAGCCCTCACTCAGGCGAGTGCACACTCAGGGGAGTGCACACTCAGGGGATCGCACACTCAGGGGAGTTCACACTCAGGGGTGTCTTCATCCAGGCGAGTGCACTCCCAGGGGAGTGCGCACTCAGGGGAGCGCACACTCAGGGGAGTGCACAACCTGAGTAGTGAACACTGAGGGGGCTGCTCACTCAGGGGAGTGCACACTCAGGTGAGCATGCATTCAAGGGAGAGCACACTCAAGGGAGTCCTCACTCAGGCGAGTTCACATTCAGTAGTCCTCACTCAAGCGAGTGAACACTCAGGAAAGTGCACACTCAGGGGAGCGCACATTCAGGGCAGTGCACATCCTGAAGAGTGAACACTCAGGGGACTGCACACTCAGAAGTGTCTACACCAAGGCGAGTGCACACACAGGGAAGTGCACACTCAGGGGAGCGCTCACTCAGGGGAGTTTTCAGTGAAGTGAGTGCACACTCAGGGGAATGCACACTTAGGGGAGTCTTCAAACAGGCGAGTGCACACTCAGGAGAGCGCTCACTCAATGGAATGCTCACTCAGGGGAGTGCACACTCAGGGGAGAGCACACTCAGGGGAGTGCACATTCAGTGGAGTGCAATCCCAGGGGAGTCCTCACTCAGGCGAGTTCACACTCAAGCGAGTGCGCACTCAGGGGAGTGCACACTCAGGGGAGCGCTCACTCAGTGAAGTGCACACTCAGGGGAGACCACACTCAGGGGGGTGCACACCCTGAAGAGTGCACACTCAGAGGAGTGCACACTCAGAGGTGTCTACACACCGGCGAGTGGACACTCAGGGGTGTGTGCACTCCAGGGAGTGCTCACTCAGGGGAGTGCACACTCAGGGGAGAGCACACTCAGGGGAGTGTACACTCAGGGGAGTGCACATTCAGTGGAGTGCACACTCAGAGGAGTCCTCACACAGGCGAGTTCACACTCAGGGGTGTGCACACTCAGGGGTGTCCTCACTCAGGCGAGTGCACACTCAGGGTAGTGCACGCTCAGGGAAGTGCTCACTCAGGGAAGTGAACACTCAGGGGAGCGCACACTCAGGGGAGTGCATACTCAGGGGAGCGCTCACTCAGGGGAGATTTCAGTAAAGTGAGCGCACACTCAGGGGAGTTCACACTCAGAGGATTCCTCACACAGGCGAGTGCACACTCAGGAGAGCGCTCACTCATGGGAGTGCACACTCAGGATAGTTTGCACTCAGTGCAGTCCTCACTCAGGGGAGTGCAGGCTCAGGGGAATGCACACTCACGGGAGCGCACAAACAGGGGAGCTCACACACAGGGCAGGGCACACTCAGGGGATTCCTCACCCAGGAGAGTGCAAACTCAGAGGAGGGCACACTCAGGGGAGCACTCTCACAGGGGAGTGCACACCCTGGGGAGCGAACACTCAGGGGAGTGCACACTCAGGGGAGTGCACACTCAGGGGTGCCTACAACCAGGCGAGTGCACACTCAGGTGTGAGTGCACACAGGGGAGTACTCACTCAGGCGAGTGCACACTCAGGGGAGAGCACACTCAGGGGAGTGTACACTCGGGAGTGCTCATTCAGTGGAGAGCACACTCAGGGGAGTCCTCACTCAGGCGAGTTCACACTCGGGGGAGTGCACACTTAGGGCCGTCCTCACTCAGGCGACTTCACAATCAGTAGTCCTCACACAAGCAAGGGCACACTCAGGGGAGTGCACACTCAGGGGAGCGCTCACTCAGGGAAGTGCACACTCAGGGTAGCGCACACTCAGGGGAGTGCACACTTAGGGGAGCGCTCACTCAGGGGAGTTTTCAGTAAAGTGAGCGCACACTCAGGGGAATACACACTCAGGGGAGTCTTCAAACAGGCGAGTGCACACTCAGGAGAGCGCTCACTCAATGGAGTGCTCACTCAGGGGAGTGCACACTCAGTGGAGAGCAAACACAGGGGAGTGCACATTCAGTGGAGTGCAATCCCAGGGGAGTCCTCACTCAGGCGAGTTCACACTCAGGGGAGTGCACACTCAGGGGAGCGCTCACTCAGTGAAGTGCACACTCAGGGGAGACCACACTCAGGGGGGTGCACACCCTGAAGAGTGCACACTCAGGGGAGTGCACACTCAGGGGTGTCTACATACCGGCGAGTGGACATTCAGGGGGGTGTGCACTCCAGGGAGTGCTCACTCAGGGGCGTGCACACTCAGGGGAGTGCACACTCAGGGGAGCGCTCACTCAGGGAAGTGCACACTCAGGGTAGCGCACAATCAGGGGAGTGCACACTCAGGGGAGCGCTCACTCAGGGGAGTTTTCAGTAAAGTGAGCGCACACTCAGGGTAATGCACACTAAGGGGAGTCTTCAAACAGGCGAGTGCACACTCAGGAGAGCGCTCACTCAATGGAGTGCTCACTCAGGGGAGTGCACACTCAGGGGAGAGCACACTCCAGGGAGTGCACATTCAGTGGAGTGCAATCCCAGGGGAGTCCTCACTCAGGCGAGATCACACTCAAGCGAGTGCGCATTCAGGGGAGTGCACACTCAGGGGAGCGCTCACTCAGTGAAGTGCACACTCAGGGGAGACCACACTCAGGGGGGTGCACACCATGAAGAGTGCACACTCAGGGGAGTGCACACTCAGGGGTGTCTACACACCGGCGAGTGGACACTCAGGGGTGTGTGCACTCCAGGGAGTGCTCACTCAGTGGAGTGCACACTCAGGGGAGAGCACACTCAGGGGAGTGTACACTCAGGGGAGTGCACATTCAGTGGAGTGCACACTCAGAGGAGTCCTCACACAGGCGAGTTCACACTCAGGGTAGTGCACACTCAGGGGTGTCCTCACTCAGGCGAGTGCACACTCAGGGTAGTGCACGCTCAGGGGAGTGCTCACTCAGGGAAGTGAACACTCAGGGGAGCGCACACTCAGGGGAGTGCACACTCAGGGGATTGCACACTCAGGGGTGCCTACAACCAGGCGAGTGCACACTCAGGTGTGAGTGCACTCAGGGGAGTGCTCACTCAGGGGAGAGCACACAAAGGGGAGTGTACACTTAGGGGAGTGCTCATTCAGTGGAGTGCACACTCAGGGGAGTCCTCACACAGGCGAGTTAACACTCAGGGGAGGGCACTCTCAGGGGTGTCCTCACTCAGGCGAGTGCACACTCAGGGGAGCGTGCACTGAGGGGAGTGCACATTCAGGTGAGCGTGCACTCAGTGGAGCGCACACTCAGGGGAGTGCACAACCTGAAGAGTGAACACTCAGGGGAGTGCGCACGCAGGGGAGTGCACACTCAGGTGAGCATGCACTCAGGGGAGTGAACGCTCAGGGGAGTCCTTACTCACACGAGTTCTCACTCAGTAGTCCTCACTCAGGCGAGTGCACATTCAGGGGAGTGCACACTCAGGGGAGTGCTCACTCAGGGGAGTGCACACCCAGGGGAGTGCACACTCAGTGGTGCCTTCACCCAGGGGAGTGCACACTCAGGGGATTGCACACTCAGGGGTATCTAAACCCAGGCGAGTGCACACTCAGGGGAGTGCGCACTCAGGGGAGCCCACACTCAGGGGAGTGCACACACTGAATAGTGAATGCTCAGGAGAGTGCTCACTCAGGGGAGTGCACACTCAAGTGAGCATGCACTCAGGGGAGTGCACACTCAGGGGAGTCCTCACTCAGGTGAGTTCACACTCAGTAGTCCTCACTCAGGCGATTGTACACTCAGTCCTCACTCAGGCGAGTGTACACTCAAGGGAGCGCACACTCAGGGGAGTGCACATCCTGAAGAGTGAACACTCACGGGAGTGTGAACTCAGGGGAGTGCACACTCAGGTAAGCGTGCACTCAGGGGAGTGCACGCTCAGGGAAGTCCTTACTCAGGCGAGTTCACACTCAGTAGTCCTCACTCAGGCGACTGCACACTCAAGGGAGTGCACACTCAGGGGAGTGCCCACTCAGGGAAGTGCACACTCAGGGGAGTGCACACTCAGGGGAGTGCACACTCAGTGGTGCCTTCACCCAGGCGAGGGCACACTCAGGGGTGTGCGCACACAGGGTAGTGCACACTCAGGGGTGTCTACACCCAGGCGAGTGCACTCTCAGGGGATTGCGCACTCAGGGGAGTGCACATCCTGAAGAGTGAACGCTCAGGGGAGTGCACACTCAGGGGAGTTCACACTCAGTAGTCCTCACTCGGGCGAGTGCACACTCAGGGGAGTGCAACCTCAGGGGAACGCACACTCATGGGAGTGCACATCCTGAAGAGTGAACGCTCAGGGGAGTGCACACTCAGGGCAGTGCACACTCAGAAATGTCTACACCCAGGCAAGTGCACACCCAGGGGAGTGCGCACTCAGGGGAGCGCACACTCATGGGAGTGCACACCCTGAAGAGTGAACACTCAGTGGAGTGTTCACTCAAGGGAGTGCACACTCAGGGGAGAGCACACTCAGGGGAGTGTACACTCAAAGGAGTGCTCATTCAGTAAAGTGCACACTCAGGGGAGTCCTGACTCAGGCAAGTTCAAACTCACGGGAGTTCACACTCAGGTGTGTCCTCACTCAGGCGAGTGCACACTCAGGGGAGTGCCCACTCAGGGAAGTGCACACTCAGGGGAGTGCACACTCAGGGGAGTGCACACTCAGTGGTGCCTTCACCCAGGCGAGGGCACACTCAGGGGTGTGCGCACACAGGGTAGTGCACACTCAGGGGTGTCTACACCCAGGCGAGTGCACTCTCAGGGGATTGCGCACTCAGGGGAGTGCACATCCTGAAGAGTGAACGCTCAGGGGAGTGCACACTCAGGGGAGTTCACACTCAGTAGTCCTCACTCGGGCGAGTGCACACTCAGGGGAACGCACACTCATGGGAGTGCACATCCTGAAGAGTGAACGCTCAGGGGAGTGCACACTCAGGGCAGTGCACACTCAGAAATGTCTACACCCAGGCAAGTGCACACCCAGGGGAGTGCGCACTCAGGGGAGCGCACACTCATGGGAGTGCACACCCTGAAGAGTGAACACTCAGGGGAGTGTTCACTCAAGGGAGTGCACACTCAGGGGAGAGCACACTCAGGGGAGTGTACACTCAAAGGAGTGCTCATTCAGTAGAGTGCACACTCAGGGGAGTCCTGACTCAGGCAAGTTCAAACTCACGGGAGTTCACACTCAGGTGTGTCCTCACTCAGGCGAGTGCACACTCAGGGGAGTGAGCACTCAGGGGAGTGCACACTCAGGTGAGCATGCACTCAGGGGACTGCACGCTCAGGAAAGTCCTTACTCAGGCAAGTTCACACTCAGTAGTCCTCCCTCAGGCGCGTGCACACTCATGGGAGTGCACACTCAGGGGAGTGCTCACACAGGGAAGTGCACACTCAGGGGAGTGCACACTCAGGGGAGTGCACACTCAGTGGTGCCTTCACCCAGGCGAGTGCACTTTCAGGGGAGTGCACTCAGGGGAGTGCACACTCAGGGGTGCCTTTACCCAGGCGAGTACACACACAGGGGAGTGCACACTCAGGGGAGCGCACACTCAGGGGAGTGCACATCGTGAAGAGTGAACACTCAGGGGAGTGCACACTCAGGGGAATGCACACTCATGGGTGTCTACACCCAGGCGAGTGCGAACTCAGGGGAGTGCGCACTCAGGGGAGTGCACGCTATGCGGAGTGCACACCCTGAAGAGTGAACACTCAGGGGAGTGCACACACTGAAGGGTGAACACTCAGGGGAGTGCTCACTCAGGGGAGTGCGCAGTCAGGTGAGCATGCACTCAAGGGAATGCACACTCTGGGGAGTCCTCACTCAGGCGAGTTCACACTCAGTAGTCCTCACTCACGCGAGTGCACACTCAGGGGAGTGCACACTCAGGGGAGCGCTCACTCTGGGAAGTGCGCACTCAGGGGAGAGAACACTCAGGGCAGAGCACACCCTGAAGAGTGAACACTCAGGGGAGTGCACACCCTGAAGGGTTAACACTCAGGGGAGTGCTCACTCAGGGGAGTGCGCAGTCAGGTGAGCATGCACTCAAGGGAGTGCACACTCTGGGGAGTCCTCACTCAGGCGAGTTCACACTCAGTAGTCCTCACTCACGCGAGTGCACACTCAGGGAGTGCACACTCAGGGGATCGCTCACTCAGGGAAGTGCGCACTCAGGGGAGCGAACACTCAGGGCAGTGCACACCTTGAAGAGTGAACACTAAGGGGAGTGCTCACTCAGGCGAGTGCACACACAGGGGAGAGCACACTCAGGGGTTTGTACACTCAAAGGAATGCTCATTCAGTGGAGTGCACCCTCAGGGGAGTCCTCACTCAGGCAAGTTAACACTCAGGGGAGTGCACACTCAGGGGTGTCCTCACTCAGGCGAGTGCACACTCAGGGGAGTGGGCACTCAGGGGAGTGCACACTCAGGAGAGTGTGCACTCAGGGGAGTGCACACACAGGGGAGTCCTCACTCAGGCGACTTCACACTCAGTAGCCCTCACTCAGGCGAGTGCACACTCAGGGGAGTGCACACTCAGGGGATCGCACACTCAGGGGAGTTCACACTCAGGGGTGTCTTCATCCAGGCAAGTGCACACTCAGGGGAGTGCACACTCAGGGGAGCGCACACTCAGGGGAGTGCACACCCTGAGTAGTGAACACTCAGGGGGGTGTTCACTCAGGGGAGTGCACACTCAGGTGAGCATGCATTCAAGGGAGAGCACACTCAAGGGAGTCCTCACTCAGGCGAGTTCACACTCAGTAGTCCTCACTCAGGCGAGTGAACACTCAGGAAAGTGCACACTCAGGGGAGCGCACATTCAGGGGAGTGCACATCCTGAAGAGTGAACGCTCAGGGGAGTGCACACTCAGAAGTGTCTACACCAAGGCGATTGCACACTCAGGGGTGTGCGCACTCAGGGGAGCGAACACTCAGGAGAGTGCACACTCAGGGGTGTCTTCACTCAGGCGAGTGCACACTCAGGTGAGCGTGCACTCAGGTGAGTGCACACTTAGGGGCGTCCACACTCAGGTGACTTCACAGTAGTCCTCACTCAAGCGACTGCACACTCAGGGGAGTGCACACTCAGGGGAGCGCTCACTCAGGGAAGTGAACACTCAGGGGAGCGCTCACTCAGGGGAGTGCACACTCAGGGGAGCGCTCACTCAGGGGAGTTTTCAGTAAAGTGAGCGCACACAGTGGAATGCACACTCAGAGGAGTCCACACACACGCGAGTGCACACTCAGGAGAGCGCTCACTCATTGGAGTGCTCACTCAGGGGAGAGCACACTCAGGGGGGTGTACACTCAGTGGAGTGTACACCCAGGGAAGTCCTCACTAAGGTGAGTCCACACTCACGGGAGTGCACACTCAGGGGTGTCCTCACTCTGGCGAGTGCTCACTCAGGGGAGTGCGCAGTCAGGGGAGTGCGCACTCAGGTAAGCATGCACACAGGGGAGTGCACACTCAGAGGAGTCTTCACTCAGGCGAGTTCTAACTCAGTAGTCCTCACTCAGGCGAGTGCACACTCAGGGGAGAGCACACTCAGGGGAGTGTACACTTAAGGGAGTGCTCATTCAGGGGAGTGCACACTCAGGGGGGTCCTCACTCAGGCGAGTTCACAATCAGGGGAGGGCACACTCAGGGGTGTCCTCACTCAGGCGACTGTTCACTCAGGGGGTTGTGCACTCAGGGGAGTGCACATTCAGGTGAGCATGCACTCAGGGGAGTGCACACTTAGAGGCGTCCTCACTCAATCGACTTCACAATCAGTAGTCCTCACTCAGGCGAGTGCACACTCTGGGGAGGGCACATTCAGGGGAGTGCACACTCAGGGGAGCACTCACTCAGGGGAGATTTCATTAAAGTGAGCGCACACTTAGGGGAGTGCACATTCAGGGGAATCCACACACAGGCGAGTGCACACTCAGGAGAGTGCTCACTCATATAAGTGCACACACAGGATAGTGTGCACTCAGTGGAGTCCTCACTCAGGGGAGTGCACATCCAGGGAAGAGCACACTCAGGGGAGCGCACACTCAGGGGAGAGCACACACAGGGGAGGGCACACTCAGGGGAGTCCTCACTCAGGAGAGTGCAAACTCAAAGGAGTGCACACTCAGGGGAGCGCTCTCTCAGCGGAGTGCACATCCTGGGGAGCGAACACTCAGGGGAGTGCACACTCAGGGGAGTGCACACTCAGGGGTGTCTACACCCAGGCGTGTGCAGACTCAGGTATGAGTGCACTCAGGGGAGTGCACACTCAGGGGAGTGCACACTCAGGTGAGCATGCACTCAGGGTAGTGCACACTCAGGGGAGTTTTCACTCAGGTGAATTCTCACTCAGTAGTCCTCACTCAGGCGAGTGCACACTCAGGGGAGAGCACACTCAGGGGAGTGTACACTCAGGGGAGTGTTCACTCAGTGGACTGCACACTCAGGGGAGTCCTCACTCAGGGGAGTGCACACTCAGGGGAGTTCTCACTCAGGAGAGTCCTCACTCAGTAGTCCTCACTCAGGCGAGTGCACACTCAGGGGAGGGTACACTCAGGGGAGTGTACACTCAGGGGAGTGCTCATTCAGTGGAGGGTACACTCAGGGGAGTCATCACTCAGGCGAGTTCACACTCTGGGGAGTGCACACTCAGGGGTGTCCTCACTCAGGTGAGTGCACACACACATGAGCGTGCACTCAGGTGAGTGCACACTTAGGGCCGTCCTCACTCAGGCGACTTCACACTCAGTAGTCCTCACTCAGGCGAGGGCACACTCAGGGAGGTGCACACTCAGGGGAGCGCTCACTCAGGGAAGTGCACACTCAGGATAGCGCACACTCAGGGGAGTGCACACTCAGGGGAGCGCTCACTCAGGGGAGTTTTCAGTAAAGTGAGCGCACACTCAGGGGAATGCACACTCAGGGGAGTCCTGAAACAGGCGATGCACACTCAGGAGAGCGCTCACTCATTGGAGTGCTCACTCAGGGCAGTGCACACTCAGGGGAGAGCACACTCAGGGGAGTGCACATTCAGTGGAGTGCACACCCAGGGGAGTCCTCACTCAGGCGAGTTCACACTAGAGCGAGTGCACACTCAGGGGAGTGCACACTCAGGGGACCGCTCACTCAGTGAAGTGCACACTCAGGGGAGCACACACTCAGGGGAGTGCACACCCTGAAGAGTGCACACACAGGGGAGTGCACACTCAGGGGTGTCTACACACCGCTGAGTGGACACTCAGGGGTGTGTGCACTCCAGGGAGTGCTCACTCAGGGGAGTTCACACTCAGGGGAGAGCACACTCAGGGTAGTGTACACTCAGGGGAGTGCACATTCAGTGGAGTGCACACTCAGGGGAGTCCTCACACAGGTGAGTTCACACTCAGGGGTGTGCACACTCAGGAGTGTCCTCACTCAGGCGAGTGCACACTCAGGGTAGTGCACGCTCAGGGGAGCACACACTCAGGGGAGTGCACACTCAGGAGTGTCCTCACTCAGGGGAGCGCTCACTCAGGGAAGTGAACACTCAGGGTAGCGCACACTCAGGGGAGTGCACACACAGGGGAGCGCTCACTCAGGGGAGTTTTCAGTAAAGTGAGCACACACTCAGGGGAATGCACACTCAGGGGAGTCTTCAAACAGGCGAGTGCACACTCAGGGAGAGCGCTCACTCAATGGAGTGCTCACTCAGGGGAGTGCGCACTCAGGGGAGAGCACACTCAGGGGAGTGCACATTCAGTGGAGTGCAATCCCAGGGGAGTCCTCACTCAGGCGAGTTCACACTCAAGCGAGTGCGCAGTCAGGGGAGTGCACACTCAGGGGAGCGCTCACTCAGGGGAGTTTTCAGTAAAGTGAGCGCACACTCAGGGGAATGCACACTCAGGGGAGTCTTCAAACAGGCGAGTGCACACTCAGGGAGAGCGCTCACTCAACGGAGTGCTCACTCAGGGGACTGCACACTCAGGGAAGAGCACACTCAGGGGTGTGCACATTCAGTGGAGTGCAATCCCAGGGGAGTCCTCACTCAGGCGAGTTCACACTCAAGCAAGTGCGCACTCAGGGGAGTGCACACTCAGGGGAGCGCTCACTCAGTGAAGTGCACACTCAGGGGAGACCACACTCAGGGGGGTGCACACCCTGAAGAGTGCACACTCAGGGGAGTGCACACTCAGGGGAGTGCACACTCAGGTGAGCATGCACTCAGGGTTGTGCACACTCAGGGGAGTTCTCACTCAGGTGAATTCTCACTCAGTAGTCCTCACTCAGGCGAGTGCACACTCAGGGGAGAGCTCACTCAGGGGAGTGTACACTCAGGGGAGTGCTCACTCAGTGGACTGCACACTCAGGGGAGTCCTCACTCAGGGGAGTGCACACTCAGGCGTGTCCTCGCTCAGCAGAGTGCACACTCACGTGAGGGTGCACTCATGTGAGTGCACACTTAGCGGCGTCCTCACTCAGGCGACTTCACACTCAGTAGTCCTCACTCAGGTGAGTGCACACTCTGGGGAGTGAACACTCAGGGGAGCGCTCACTCAGGGAAGTGCACACTCAGGGGAGCGCTCACACAGGGGAGTGCACACTCAGGGGAGCGCTCACTCACGGGAGTTTTCAGTAAAGTGAGCTCACCCTCAGGGGATGCACACTCAGAGGAGTCTTAACACAGGCGAGTGCACACTCAGGAGAGCGCTCAAACATAGGAGGGCACACACAGGATAGTGTGCACTCAGTGGAGTCCTCACTCAGGGGAGTGCACACTCAGGGGAGTGCACACACTGGGGAGCGCACACTCAGGGGAGGGCACACACAGGGTAGCCTTCACCCAGGCAATTGCACACTCAGGGGAGTGCGCACTCAGTTGAGTGCACACTCAGGGGTGTGCACACCCTGAAGAGTGAACACTCCGGGGAGTGCACACTCAGGGGAACCTCACTCAGGGAAGTCCTCACTCGTTAGAGTGCGAACTCAGAAGAGTGCGCACTCAGGGGAGGGCTCACACAAAGGAGTCATCACTCAAGCGAGTGCCCCCTCAGGAGACCGCTCACTCAGGGGAGTTCACAGTCAGGGGAGAGCACACTCAGGGGAGTGTACACTCAGGGGTGTCCTCACTCAGGCGAGTGCACACTCAGGTGAGCGTACACTCAGGTGAATGCACACTTAGGGGCGTCCTCACTCAGGCGAGTGCACACTCAGGGGTGTCCTCACTCAGGCAAGTGCACACTCAGGGAAGTGTACACTCAGGGGAGCGCTCACTCAGGGAAGTGCACACTCAGGGGAGCGCTCACTCAGGGGAGTTTTCAGTAAGGTGAGCGCACGCTCAGGGGAGTGCAGACACAGGGGGGTCCTCACACAGGCGACTGCACACTCAGGAGAGCGCTCACTCATGGGAGTGCTCACTCAGGATAGTGTGCACTCAGTGGAGTCCTCACTCAGGGGAGAGCACACTCAGGGGAGTGCACACACAGGGGAGCGTACACTCAGGGGAGGGCACACTCAGGGGTGTGTGCACTCCAGGGAGTGCTCACTCAAGGGAGTGCACACTCAGGGGAGAGCACACACAGGGGAGTGTACCCTCAGGGGAGTGCACTTTCAGTGGAGTGCACACTCAGGTGATTCATCACTCAGGAGAGTTCTCACTCAGGGGAGTGCACACTCAGGGGTGTCCTCACTCAGGCGAGTGCACACTCAGGGGAGCGCTCACTGAGGAAAGTGCACACTCAGGGGAGGGCACACTCAGGGGAGTGCACATTCAGTGGAGTGCACACTCAGGTGAGCATGCACTCAGGTGAGTGCACACTCAGGGGAGTCCTCACTCAGGCGAGTTCTCACTCAGTAGTCCTCACTCAGGTGAGTGCACACTCAGGGGAGAGCACACTCAGGGGAGTGTACACTCAGGGGAGTGCTCATTCAGTGGAGGGTCCACTCAGGGGAGTCCTCTCTCAGGCGAGTTCACACTCAGGGGAGTGCACACTCAGGGGTGTCCTCACTCAGGTGAGTGCACACACACATGAGAGTGCACTCAGGTGAGTGCACACTTAGGGCCGTCCTCACTCAGGCAACTTCACACTCAGTAGTCCTCACTCAGGCGAGGGCACACTCAGGGAAGTGCACACTCAGGAGAGCGCTCACTCATTGGAGTGCTCACTCAGGGGAGTGCACACTCAGGGGTGAGCACACTCAGGGGAGTGCACATTCAGTGGAGTGCACACCCAGGGGAGTCCTCACTCAGGCGAGTTCACACTAGAGCGAGTGCACACTCAGGGGAGTGCACAGTCAGGGGACCGCTCACTCAGTGAAGTGCACACTCAGGGGAGCACACACTCAGGGGAGTGCACACCCTGAAGAGTGTACACTCAGGGTAGTGCACACTCTGGGGTGTTTATACCCCAGTGAGTTGACACTCAGGGGTGTGTGCACCACAGGGAGTGCTCACTCAGGGGAGTGCACACTCAGGGGAGAGCACACTCAGGGGAGTGTACACTCAGGTGAGTGCACACGCACATGAGCGTGCACTCAGGTGGGTGCACACTTTGGGCCGTCCTCACTCAGGCGACTTCACACTCAGTAGTCCTCACTCACACGAGGGCACACTCAGGGGAGTGCACACTCAGGGGAGCGCTCACTCAGGGAAGTGCACACTCAGGGTAGCGCACACTCAGGGGAGTGCACACTCAGGGGAGCGCTCACTCAGGGGAGCTTTCAGTGAAGTGAGCGCACACTCAGGGGAATGCACACTCAGGGGAGTCCTCAAACAGGCGAGTGCACACTCAGGAGAGCGCTCACTCTTTGGAGTGCTCACTCAGGGGAGAGCACACTCAGGGGAGTGTACACTCAGGGGAGTGCACATTCAGTGGAGTGCACACTCAGGGGAGTCCTCACACAGGCGAGTTGACACTCAGAGGAGTGCACACTCAGCGGTGTCTTCACTCTGGCGAGTGCACACTCAGGGGAGTGCTCACTCAGGGGAGTGCACACTCAGGTGAGCATGCACTCAGGGGAGTGCACACTCAGAGGAGTCCTCACTCAGGTGAGTTCTCACTCAGTAGTCCTTACTCAGGCGAGTGCAAACACAGGGGAGAACACACTCAGGGGAGTGTACACTTAGGGGAGTGCTCATTCAGGGGAGTGCACTCTCAGGGGTGCCCTCACTCAGGCGAGTGCACACTCAGGGGTGTGCCCACTCAGGGGAGTGCACACTCAGGTGAGCATGCACTCAGGTGAGTGCACACTCAGGGGAGTCCTCACTCAGGCGTGTTCTCAATCAGTAGTCCTCACTCAGGCGAGTGCAAACTCAGGGGAGAGCACACTCAGGGGAGTGTACACCCAGGGGAGTACTCGTTCAGTGGAGTGCACACTCAGGGGAGTCCTCACTCAGGCGATTTCACACTCAGGGGAGTGCACACTCAGGGGTGTCCTCACTCAGGCGAGTGCACACTCACGTGAGCGTGCACTCAGGTGAGTGCACGCTTAGAGGCCTCCTCACTCAGGCGACTTCACACTCAGTAGTCCTCACTCAGGCGAGTGCACACTCAGGGAAGTGCACACTCAGGGGAGCACACATTCAGGGGAGTGCACACTCAGGGGAGTCCTCACTCAGGCGAGTTAACACTCAGAGGAGTGCACACTCAGCGGTGTCCTCATTCTGGCGAGTGCACACTCAGGGGAGTGCGCCCTTAGGGGAGTGCACACTCAGGTGAGCATGCACTCAGGTGAGTGCACACTCAGGGGAGTCCTCACTCAGGAGTGTTCTCACTCAGTAGTCCTCACTCAGGCGAGTGCACACTCAGGGGAGGGTACACTCAGGGGAGTGTACACTCAGGGGAGTGCTCATTCCGTGGAGGGTACACTCAGGGTTGTCATCACTCAGGCGAGTTCACACTCAGGGGAGTGCACACTCAGGGGTGTCCTCACTCAGGTGAGTGCACACACACATGAGTGTGCACTCAGGTGAGTGCACATTTAGGGCCATCCTCACTTAGGCGACTTCACACTCAGGAGTCCTCACTCAGGCGAGGGCACACTCAGGGAGGTGCACACTCAGGGGAGCGCTCACTCAGGGAAGTGCACACTCAGGATAGCGCACACTCAGGGGAGTGCACACTCAGGGGAGCGCTCACTCAGGGGAGTTTTCAGTAAAGTGAGCGCACACTCAGGGGAATGCACACTCAGGGGAGTCTTCAAACAGGCGAGTGCACACTCAGGGGAGCGCTCACTCATTGGAGTGCTCACTCAGGGGAGTGCACACTCAGGGGAGAGCACACTCAGGGGAGTGCATATTCAGTGGAGTGCACACCCAGGGGAGTCCTCACTCAGGCGAGTTCACTCTCAAGCGAGTGCACACTCAGGGGAGTGCACACTCAGGGGACCGCTCACTCAGTGAAGTGCACACTCAGGGGAGCACACACTAAGGGGAGTACACACTCAAGAGTGCACACTCAGGGGAGTGCACACTGAGGGGTGTCTACACACCGCTGAGTGGACACTCAGGGGTGTGTGCACTCCAGGGAGTGCTCACTCAGGGGAGTTCACACTCAGGGGAGAGCACACTCAGGGTAGTGTACACTCAGGGGAGTGCACATTCAGTGGAGTGCACACTCAGGAGAGTCCTCACACAGGTGAGTTCACACTCAGGGGTGTGCACACTCAGGAGTGTCCTCACTCAGGCGAGTGCTCACTCAGGGTAGTGCATGCTCAGGGGAGCGCACACTCAGGGGAGTGCACACTCAGGAGTGTCCTCACTCAGGGGAGCGCTCACTCAGGGAAGTGCACACTCAGGGTAGCGCACACTCAGGGGAGTGCACACACAGGGGAGCGCTCACTCAGGGGTGTTTTCAGTAAAGTGAGCGCACACTCAGGGGAATGCACACTCAGGGGAGTCTTCAAACAGGCGAGTGCACACTCAGAGAGAGCGCTCACTCAATGGAGTGCTCACTCAGGGGAGTGCTCACTCAGGGGAGAGCACACTCAGGCGAGTGCACATTCAGTGGAGTGCAATCCCAGGGGAGTCCTCACTCAGGCGAGTTCACACTCAAGCGAGTGCGCACTCAGGGGAGTGCACACTCAGGGGAGCGCTCACTAAGTGAAGTGCACACTCAGGGGAGACCACACTCAGGGGGGTGCACACTCTGAAGAGTGCACACTCAGGGGAGTGCACACTCAGGGGAGTGCACACTCAGGTGAGCATGCACTCAGGGTAGGGCACACTCAGGGGAGTTCTCACTCAGGTGAATTCTCACTCAGTAGTCCTCACTCAGGCGAGTGCCCACTCAGGGGAGAGCACACTCAGGGGAGTGTACACTCAGGGGAGTGCTCACTCAGTGGACTGCACACTCAGGGGAGTCCTCACTCAGGGGAGTGCACACTCAGGGGAGTTCTCACTCAGGTGAATTCTCACTCAGTAGTCCTCATTCAGGCGAGTGCCCACTCAGGGGAGAGCACACTCAGGGGAGTGTACACTCAGGGGAGTGCTCACTCAGTGGACTGCACACTCAGTGGAGTCCTCACTCAGGGGAGTGCACACTCAGGGGTGTCCTCACTCAGTAGAGTGCACACTCACATGAGCGTGCACTCATGTGAGTGCACACTTAGCGGCGTCCTCACTCAGGCGACTTCATACTCAGTAGTCCTCACTCAGGCGAGTGCACACTCTGGGGAGTGAACACTCAGGGGAGCGCTCACTCAGGGAAGTGCACACTCAGGGTAGCACACACTCAGATGAGTGCACACTCAGGGAAGCGCTCACTCACGGGAGTTTTCAGTAAATTGAGCTCACCCTCAGGGGATGCACACTCAGAGGAGTCTTCACACAGGCAAGTGCACACTCAGGAGAGCGCTCACACATAGGAGGGCACACACAGGATAGTGTGCACTCAGTGGAGTCCTCACTCAGGGGAGTGCACACTCAGGGGAGTGCACACACAGGTGAGTGCACACTCAGGGGAGTCCTCACTCAGGAGAGTTCTCACTCAGTAGTCCTCACTCAGGCGAGTGCACACTCAGGGGAGGGTACACTCAGGGGAGTGTACACTCAGGGGAGTGCTCATTCAGTGGAGGGTACAATCCCGGAAGTCATCACTCAGGCGAGTTCACACTCAGGGGAGTGCACACTCAGGGGTGTCCTCACTCAGGTGAGTGCACACACACATGAGCATGCATTCAGGTGAGTGCACACTTAGGGCCGTCCTCACTCAGGCGACTTCAAACTCAGTAGTCCTCACTCAGGCGAGGGCACACTCAGGGAGGTGCACACTCAGGGGAGCGCTCACTCAGGGAAGTGCACACTCAGGATAGCGCACACTCAGGGGAGTGCACACACAGGGGAGCGCTCACTCAGGGGAGTTTTCAGTAAAGTGAGCGCACACTCAGGAGAATGCACACTCAGGGGAGTCCTCAAACAGGCGAGTGCACACTCAGGAGAGTGCTCACTCATTGGAGTGCTCACTCAGGGGAGTGCACACTCAGTGGAGAGCACACTCAGGGGAGTGCACATTCAGTGGAGTGCACACCCAGGGGAGTCCTCACTCAGGCGAGTTCACACTCAAGCGAGTGCACACTCAGGGGAGTGCACACTCAGGGAACCGCCCACTCAGTGAAGTGCACACTCAGGGGAGCACACACTCAGGGGATTGCACACCCTGAAGAGTGCACACTCAGGGGAGTGCACACTCAGGGGTGTCTACACACCGCTGAGTGGACACTCAGGGGTGTGTGCACTCCAGGGAGTGCACACTCAGGGGAGTTCACACTCAGGGGAGAGCACACTCAGGGTAGTGTACACTCAGGGGAGTGCACATTCTGTGGAGTGCACACTCAGGGGAGTCCTCACACAGGTGAGTTCACACTCAGGGGTGTGCTCACTCAGGAGTGTCCTCACTCAGGCGAGTGCACACTCAGGGTAGTGCACACTCAGGGGAGCGCACACTCAGGGGAGTGCACACTCAGGAGTGTCCTCACTCAGGGGAGCGCTCACTCAGGGAAGTGCACACTCAGGGTAGCGCACACTCAGGGGAGTGCACACACAGGGGAGCGCTCACTCAGGGGAGTTTTCAGTAAAGTGAGCGCACACTCAGTGGAATGCACACTCAGGGGAGTCTTCAAACAGGCGAGTGCACACTCATGGAGAGCGCTCATTCAATGGAGTGCTCACTCAGGGGTGTGCACACTCAAGGGTGAGCACACTCATGGGAGTGCACATTCAGTGGAGTGCAATCCCAGGGGAGTCCTCACTTAGGCGAGTTCACACTAAAGCAAGTGCGCACACAGGGGAGTGCACACTCAGGGGAGCGCTCACTCAGTGAAGTGCACACTCAGGGGAGACCACACTCAGGGGGGTGCACACCCTGAAGAGTGCACACTCAGGGGAGTGCACACTCAGGGGAGTGCACACTCAGGTGAGCATGCACTCAGGGTAGTGCACACTCAGGGGAGTTCTCACTCAGGTGAATTCTCACTCAGTAGTCTTCACTCAGGCGAGTGCACACTCAGGGGAGAGCACACTCAGGGGAGTGTACACTCAGGGGAGTGCTCACTCAGTGGAGTGCACACTCAGGGGAGTCCTCACTCAGGCGAGTTGACACTCAGAGGAGTGCACACTCAGCGGTGTCCTCACTCTGGCGAGTGCACACTCAGGGGAGTGTGCACTCAGGGGAGTGCACACTCAGGTGAGCGTGCACTCAGGGGAGTGCACACTCAGGTGAGCATGCACTCAGGGGAGTGCACACTCAAAGTAGTCCTCACTCAGGTGAGTTCTCACTCAGTAGTCCTCACTAAGGCGAGTGCACACACAGGGGAGAACACACTCAGGGGAGTGTACAATTAGGGGAGTGCTCATTCAGGGGAGTGCACTCTCAGGGGTGCCCTCACTCAGGCGAGTGCACACTCAGGGGTGTGCCCACTCAGGGGAGTGCACACTCAGGTGAGCATGCACTCAGGTGAGTGCACACTCAGGGGAGTCCTCACTCAGGCGAGTTCTCACTCAGTAGTCCTCACTCAGGCGAGTGCACACTCAGGAGAGAGCACACTCAGGGGAGTGTACACTCAGGGGAGTGCTCATTCAGTGGAGGGTACACTCAGGGGAGTCCTCTCTCAGGCGAGTTCACACTCAGGGGAGTGCACACTCAGGGGTGTCCTCACTCAGGTGAGAGCACACACACATGAGCATGCACTCAGGTGAGTGCACACTTAGGGCCGTCCTCACTCAGGCGACTTCACACTCAGTAGTCCTCACTCAGGCGAGGGTACACTCAGGGAAGTGCACACTCAGGAGAGCGCTCACTCATTGGAGTGCTCACTCAGGGGAGTGCACACTCAGGGGTGAGCACACTCAGGGGAGTGCACATTCAGTGGAGTGCACACCCAGTGGCGTCCTCACTCAGGTGAGTTCACACTAGAGCGAGTGCACACACAGGGGAGTGCACACTCAGGGGACCGCTCACTCAGTGAAGTGCACACTCAGGGGAGCACACACTCAGGGGAGTGCACACCCTGAAGAGTGCACACTCAGGGTAGTGCACACTCAGGGGTGTCTACACCCCAGTGAGTGGACACTCAGGGGTGTGTGCACTCCAGGGAGTGCTCACTCAGGGGAGTGCACACTCAGGGGAGAGCACACTCAGGGGAGTGTACACTCAGGCGAGTGCACACGCACATGAGCGTGCACTCAGGTTGGTGCACACTTAGGGCCGTCCTCACTCAGGTGACTTCACACTCAGTAGTCCTCACTCACACGAGGGCACACTCAGGGGAGTGCACACTCAGGGGAGCGCTCACTCAGGGAAGTGCACACTCAGGGTAGCGCACACTCAGGGGAGTGCACACTCAGGGTAGCGCTCACTCAGGGGAGTTTTCAGTAAAGTGAGCGCACACTCAGGGAAATGCACACTCAGGGGAGTCCTCAAACAGGCGAGTGCACACTCAGGAGAGCGCTCACTCTTTGGAGTGCTCACTCAGGGGAGAGCACACTCAGGGGAGTGTACACTCAGGGGAGTGCTCACTCAGTGGAGTGCACACTCAGGGGAGTCCTCACTCAGGCGAGTTGACACTCAGAGGAGTGCACACTCAGCGGTGTCCTCACTCTGGCGAGTGCACACTCAGGGGAGTGCGCACTCAGGGGATTGCACACTCAGGTGAGCATGCACTCAGGGGAGTGCACACTCAGAGTAGTCCTCACTCAGGTGAGTTCTCACTCAGTAGTCCTCACTAAGGCGAGTGCACACACAGGGGAGAACACACTCAGGGGAGTGTACAATTAGGGGAGTGCTCATTCAGGGGAGTGCACTCTCAGGGGTGCCCTCACTCAGGCGAGTGCACACTCAGGGGTGTGCATACTCAGGGGAGTGCACCCTCAGGTGAGCATGCACTCAGGTGAGTGCACACTCAGGGGAGTCCTCACTCAGGCGTGTTCTCAATCAGTAGTCCTCACTCAGGCGAGTGCAAACTTAGGGGAGAGCACACTCAGGGGAGTGTACACCCAGGGGAGTACTCGGTCAGTGGAGTGCACACTCAGGGGAGTCCTCACTCAGTCGATTTCACACTCAGGGGAGTGCATACTCAGGGGTGTCCTCACTCAGGTGAGTGCACACTCACGTGACCGTGCACTCAGTTGAGTGCACACTTAGTGGCCTCCTCACTCAGGCGACTTCACACTCAGTAGTCCTCACTCAGGCGAGTGCACACTCAGGGAAGTGCACACTCAGGGGAGCACACATTCAGGGGAGTGCACACTCAGGGGAGTCCTCACTCAGGCGAGTTAACACTCAGAGGAGTGCACACTCAGCGGTGTCCTCACTCTGGCGAGTGCACACTCAGGGGAGTGCGCACTTAGGGGAGTGCACACTCAGGTGGGCATGCACTCAGGTGAGTGCACACTCAGGGGAGTCCTCACTCAGGAGAGTTCTCACTCAGTAGTCCTCACTCAGGCGAGTGCACACTCAGGGGAGGGTACACTCAGGGGAGTGTACACTCGGGAGTGCTCATTCAGTGGAGGGTACACTCAGGGGAGTCATCACTCAGGCGAGATCACACTCAGGGGAGTGCACACTCAGGGGTGTCCTCACTCAGGCGAGTGCACACTCAGGGGAGCGCTCACTGAGGGAAGTGCACACTCAGGGGAGCGCACACTCAGGGGAGTGCACATTCAGTGGAGTGCACACTCAGGTGAGCATGCACCAGGTGAGTGCACACTCAGGGGAGTCCTCACTCAGGCGAGTTCTCACTCAGTAGTCCTCACTCAGGCGAGTGCACACTCAGGGGAGAGCACACTCAGGGGAGTGTACACTCAGGGGAGTGCTCATTCAGTGGAGGGTACACTCAGGGGAGTCCTCTCTCAGGCGAGTTCACACTCAGGGGAGTGCACACTCAGGGGTGTCCTCACTCAGGTGAGTGCACACACACATGAGCGTGCACTCAGGTGAGTGCACACTTATTGCCGTCCTCACTCAGGCGACTTCATACTCAGTAGTCATCACTCAGGCGAGGGCACACTCAGGGAAGTGCACACTCAGGAGAGCGCTCACTCATTGGAGTGCTCACTCAGGGGAGTGCACACTCAGGGGTGAGCACACTCAGGGGAGTGCACATTCAGTGGAGTGCACACCCAGGGGAGTCCTCACTCAGGCGAGTTCACACTAGAGCGAGTGCACACTCAGGGGAGTGCACACTCAGGGGACTGCTCACTCAGTGAAGTGCACACTCAGGGGAGCACACACTCAGGGGAGTGCACACCCTGAAGAGTGCACACTCAGGGTAGTGCACACTCAGGGGTGTCTACACCCCAGTGAGTGGACACTCAGGGATGTGTGCACTTCAGGGAGTGCTCACTCAGGGGAGTGCACACTCAGGGGAGAGCACACTCAGGGGAGTGTACACTCAGGCGAGTGCACACGCACATGAGCGTGCACTCAGGTGGGTGCACACTTAGGGCCGTCCTCACTCAGGCGACTTCACACTCAGTAGTCCTCACTCACACGAGGGCACACTCAGGGGAGTGCACACTCAGGGGAGCGCTCACTCAGGGAAGTGCACACTCAGGGTAGCGCACACTCAGGGGAGTGCACACTCAGGGTAGCGCTCACTCAGGGGAGTTTTCAGTAAAGTGAGCGCACACTCAGGGAAATGCACACTCAGGGGAGTCCTCAAACAGGCGAGTGCACACTCAGGGGAGCGCTCAATCAGGGGAGTTTTCAGTAAAGTGAGCGCACACTCAGGGGAATGCACACTCAGGGGAGTCCTCACTCAGGCGTGTTCTCAATTAGTAGTCCTCACTCAGGCGAGTGCAAACTCAGGGGAGAGCACACTCAGGGGAGTGTACACCCAGGGGAGTACTCGTTCAGTGGAGTGCACACTCAGGGGAGTCCTCTCTCAGTCGATCTCACATTCAGGGGAGTGCACACTCAGGGGTGTCCTCACTCAGGCGAGTGCACACTCACGTGAGCGTGCACTCAGGTGAGTGCACAGTTAGAGGCCTCCTCACTCAGGCGACTTCACACTCAGTAGTCCTCAGGCGAGTGCACACTCAGGGAAGTGCACACTCAGGGGAGCACACATTCAGGGGAGTGCACACTCAGGGGAGTCCTCACTCAGGCGAGTTAACACTCAGAGGAGTGCACACTCAGCGGTGTCCTCACTCTGGCGAGTGCACACTCAGGGGAGTGCGCCCTTAGGGGAGTGCACACTCAGGTGAGCATGCACTCAGGTGAGTGCACACTCAGGGGAGTCCTCACTCAGGAGAGTTCTCACTCAGTAGTCCTCACTCAGGCGAGTGCACACTCAGGGGAGTGTACACTCAGGGGAGTGTACACTCAGGGGAGTGCTCATTCAGTGGAGGGTACACTCAGGGGAGTCATCACTCAGGCGATTTCACACTCTGGGGAGTGCACACTCAGGGGTGTCCTCACTCAGGTGAGTGCACACACACATGAGCGTGCACTCAGGTGAGTGCATACTTAGGGCCGTCCTCACTCAGGCGACTTCACACTCAGTAGTCCTCACTCAGGCGAGGGCACACTCAGGGAGGTGCACACTCAGGGGAGCGCTCACTCAGGGAAGTGCACACTCAGGATAGCGCACACTCAGGGGAGTGCACACTCAGGGGAGCGCTCACTCAGGGGAGTTTTCAGTAAAGTGAGCGCACACTCAGGGGAATGCACACTCAGGGGAGTCCTCAAACAGGCGATACACACTCAGGAGAGTGCTCACTCATTGGAGTGCTCACTCAGGGGAGTGCACACTCAGGGGAGAGCACACTCAGGGGAGTGCACATTCAGTGGAGTGCACACCCAGGGGAGTCCTCACTCAGGCGAGTTCACACACAAGCGAGTGCACACTGAGGGGAGTGCACACTCAGGGGACCGCTCACTCAGTGAAGTGCACACTCAGGGGAGCACACACTCAGGGGAGTGCACACCTTGAAGAGTGCACACTCAGGGGAGTGCACACTCAGGGGTGTCTACACACCGCTGAGTGGACACTCAGGGGTGTGTGCACTCCAGGGAGTGCTCACTCAGGGGAGTTCACACTCAGGGGAGAGCACACTCAGGGTAGTGTACACTCAGGGGAGAGCACATTCAGTGGAGTGCACACTCAGGGGAGTCCTCACACAGGTGAGTTCACACTCAGGGGTGTGCACACTCAGGAGTGTCCTCACACAGTCGAGTGCACACTCAGGGTAGTGCACGCTCAGGGGAGTGCACACTCAGGGTAGTGCACGCTCAGGGGAGTGCACACTCAGGGGAGTGCACACTCAGGAGTGTCCTCACTCAGGGGAGCGCTCACTCAGGGAAGTGCACACTCAGGGTAGCGCACACTCAGGGGAGTGCACACACAGGGGAGCGCTCACTCAGGGGAGTTTTCAGTAAAGTGAGCGCACACTCAGGGGAATGCACACTCAGGGGAGTCTTCAAACAGGCGAGTGCACACTCAGGGAGAGCGCTCACTCAACGGAGTGCTCACTCAGGGGACTGCACACTCAGGGAAGAGCACACTCAGGGGTGTGCACATTCAGTGGAGTGCAATCCCAGGGGAGTCCTCACTCAGGCGAGTTCACACTCAAGCAAGTGCGCACTCAGGGGAGTGCACACTCAGGGGAGCGCTCACTCAGTGAAGTGCACACTCAGGGGAGACCACACTCCGGGGGGGGGGGAAAACCTTGAAGAGTGCACACTCAGGGGAGTGCACACTCAGGGGAGAGCACACTCAGGGGAGTGCACATTCAGTGGAGTGCAATCCCAGGGGAGTCCTCACTCAGGCGAGTTCACACTCAAGCGAGTGCGCAGTCAGGGGAGTGCACACTCAGGGGAGCGCTCACTCAGTGAAGTGCACACTCAGGGGAGACCACACTCAGGGGGGTGCACACCCTGAAGAGTGCACACTCAGGGGAGTGCACACTCAGGTGAGCATGCACTCAGGGTAGTGCACACTCAGGGGAGTTCTCACTCAGGTGAATTCTCACTCAGTAATCCTCACTCAGGCGAGTGCACACTCAGGGGAGGGCACACTCAGGGGAGTGTACACTCAGGGGAGTGCTCATTCAGTGGACTGCACACTCAGGGGAGTCCTCACTCAGGGGAGTGCACACTCAGGGGTGTCCTCACTCAGGAGAGTGCACACTCATGTGAGCGTGCACTCATGTGAGTGCACACTTAGCGGCGTCCTCACTCAGGCGACTTCACACTCAGTAGTCCTCACTCAGGCGAGTGCACACTCTGGGGAGTGAACACTCAGGGGAGCGCTCACTCAGGGAAGTGCACACTCAGGGTAGCACACACTCAGTGGAATGCACACTCATGGGAGCGCTCACTCACGGGAGTTTTCAGTAAAGTGAGCTCACCCTCAGGGGATGCACACTCAGAGGAGTCTTCACACAGGCGAGTGCACACTCAGGAGAGCGCTCACACATAGGAGGGCACACACAGGATAGTGTGCACTCAGTGGAGTCCTCACTCAGGGGAGTGCACACTCAGGGGAGTGCACACACTGGGGAGCGCACACTCAGGGGAGGGCACACTCAGGGCAGCCTTCACCCAGGCAATTGCACACTCAGGGGAGTGCGCACTCAGTTGAGTGCACACTCAGGGGAGTGCACACCCTGAAGAGTGAACACTCCGGGGAGTGCACACTCAGGGGAACCTCACTCAGGGAAGTCCTCAGTCGTTAGAGTGCGAACTCAAAAGAGTGCGCACTCAGGGGAGGGCTCACACAAAGGAGTCATCACTCAAGCGAGTGCCCCCTCAGGAGACCGCTCACTCAGGGGAGTTCACAGTCAGGGGAGAGCACACTCAGGGGAGTGTACACTCAGGGGTGTCCTCACTCAGGCGAGTGCACACTCAGGTGAGCGTACACTCAGGTGAATGCACACTTAGGGGCGTCCTCACTCAGGCGAGTGCACACTCAGGGGTGTCCTCACTCAGGCAAGTGCACACTCAGCGAAGTGTACACTCAGGGGAGCACCCACTCAGGGAAGTGCACACTCAGGGGAACGCTCACTCAGGGGAGTTTTCATTAAGTGAGCGCACGTTCAGGGGAGTGCAGACACAGGGGGGTCCTCACACAGGCGATTGCACACTCAGGAGAGCGCTCACTCATGGGAGTGCTCACTCAGGATAGTGTGCACTCAGTGGAGTCCTCACTCAGGGGAGAGCACACTCAGGGGAGTGCACACACAGGGGAGCGTACACTCAGGGGAGGGCACACTCAGGGGTGTGTGCACTCCAGGGAGTGCTCTCTCAAGGGAGCGCACACTCAGGGGAGAGCACACACAGGGGAGTGTACCCTCAGGGGAGTGCACTTTCAGTGGAGTGCACACTCAGGCGATTCCTAACTCAGGAGAGTTCTCACTCAGGGGAGTGCACACTCAGGGGTGTCCTCACTCAGGTGAGTGCACACTCAGGGGAGTTCACACTCATGGGAGAGCACACTCAGGGTAGTGTACACTCAGGGGAGTGCACATTCAGTGGAGTGCACACTCAGGGGAGTCCTCACACAGGTGAGTTCACACTCAGGGGTGTGCACACTCAGGAGTGTCCTCACTCATGCGAGTGCACACTCAGTTTAGTGCACGCTCAGGGGAGCCCTAACTCAGGGAAGTGAACACTCAGGGGAGCGCACACTCAGGGGAGTGCATACTCTGGGGAGCGCTCACTCAGGGGAAATTTCAGTAAAGTGAGCGCTCACTCAGGGGAGTGCACACTCAGAGGATTCCTCACACTAGCGAGTGCACACTCAGGAGAGCGCTCACTCATGGGAGTGCACACTCAGGATAGTGTGCACTCAGTGCAGTCCTCACTCAGGGGAGTGCACACTCAGGGGAGTGCACACTCAGGGGTGTCTACACCCAGGCGAGTGCACACTCAGGTGTGAGTGCACTCAGGGGAGTGCTCACTCAGGGGAGAGCCCACTCAGGGGAGTGTACACTCCGGTGAGTGCACATTCAGTGGAGTGCACACTCAGGGGAGTCCTCACACAGGCGAGTTCACACTCAGGGGAGTGCACACTCAGGGGTGTCCTCACTCAGGGTAGAGCACACTCAGGGGAGTGTACACTCCCGGGAGTGCACATTCAGTGAGTTGCACACTCAGGGGAGTCCTCACACAGGCAAGTGCACACTCAAGGGAGTGCGCACTCAGGGGAGTGCACACTCAGGTGAGCATGCACACAGTGGAGTGCACACTCAGGGGAGTCCTCACTGAGGCGTGTTCTCACTCAATAGTCCTCACTCTGGTGAGTGCACACTCAGGGGAGAGCACACTCAGGGGAGTATAAACTCAGGGGAGTTCTCATTCATTGGAGTGCCCACTCAGGGGAGTACTCACTCAGGCGAGTTCATACTCAGGGGAGTGCACACTCCGGGGTGTCCTCACTCAGGCGAGTGAACACTATGTTGAGCGTGCACTCAGGTGAGTGCACACTTAGGGCCGTCCTCACTCAGGCGATTTCACACTCAGTAGTCCTCACTCAGGCGAGTACACACTCAGGGGAGTGCACACTCAGGGGAGCGCTCACTCAGGGAAGAGCACACTCAGGGGAGCGCACACTCAGGGGAGTGCACACTCAGGGGAGTGCTCACTCAGGGGAGTTTTCAGTAAAGTGAGCTCACACTCAGGGGAATGCACACTCAGAGGAGTCCTCACACAGGTGAGTGCACAATCAGGAGAGCGCTCACTCATTGGAGGGCTCACTCAGGGAAGAGCACACTCAGGGGAGTGTACACTCAGGGGAGTGCACACTCAGGGGAGTGCACAATCAGGGGAGTCCTCACTCAGACGAGTTGACACTCAGAGGAGTGCACACTCAGCGGTGTCCTCACTCTGGCGAGTGCACACTCAGGGGTGTACACACTCAGGTGAGCATGCACTCACGGGAGTGCACACTCAGAGGAGTCCTCACTCAGGTGAGTTCTCAGTAGTCCTCACTCAGGCGAGTGCAAACTCAGGGGAGAGCACACTCAGGGGAGTGTACACTCAGGGGAGTGCTGGTTCCGTGGAGTGCACACTCAGGGGAGTCCTCACTCAGGCGATTTCACACTCAGGGGAGTGCACACTCAGGGGTGTCCTCACTCAGGTGAGTGCACACTCACGTGAGCGTGCACTCAGGTGAGTGCACACTTAGGGCCCTCCTCACTCAGGCGACTTTACACTCAGTAGTCCTCACTCAGGCGAGTGCACACTCAGGGAAGTGCACAATCAGGGGAGCACACATTCAGGGGAGTGCACACTCAGGGGAGAGCTCACTCAGGGGAGTTTTCATTAAAGTGAGTGCACACTCAGGGGAATGCACACTCAGGGGAGTCCTCAAACAGGCGAGTGCACACTCAGGAGAGCGCTCACTCATTGGAGTGTTCACTCAGGGGAGTGCACACTCAGGGGAGAGCACACTCAGGGGAGTGTACACTCAGGGGTGTGCACAATCAGTGGAGTGCACACTCAGGGGAGTCCTCACTCAGGCGAGTTCACACTCAGGCGAGTGCACACACAGGGGAGTGCACACTCAGGGGAGCGCTCACTCAGTGAAGTGCACACTCAGGGGAGTGCACACTCAGGGGAGTGCACACCCTGAAGAGTTAACACTCAGGGGAGTGCACACTCATGGGAGTGCACACTCAGGGGTGTCTACACCCCGGCGAGTGCACACTCAGGTGTGTGTTCACTCCAGGGAGTGCTCACTCAGGGGAGAGCACACTCAGGGGGGTGTACACTCAGGGGAGTGCACATTCAGTGTATTGCACACTCAGGGGTGTCCCCACTCAGGCGAGTGCACACTCAGGGGAGTGCACACTCAGGGAAGCACTCACTCAGTTGAGTGCACACTCAGGGGAGCGCACACTCAGGGGAGTGCATACTCAGGGGAGCGCTCACTCGGGAGTTTTCAGTAAAGTGAGCACACACTCAGGGGAGTGCACACTCAGGGGATTCCTCACACAGGCGAGTGCAAACTCAGGAGAGCGCTTACTCTTGGGAGTGCACACTCAGGAAAGTTTGCACTCAGTGGAGTCCTCACTCAGGGGAGTGCACACTCAGGGGAGTACACACTCAAGGGAGTGCACACACAGGGGAGCGCACACACAGGGCAGGGCACACTCAGGGGATTCCTCACTCAGGAGAGTGCAAACTCAGAGGAGTGCAAACTCAGGGGGGCGCTATCTCAGGGGAGTGCACACCCTGGGGAGCGAACACTCAGGGGAGTGCACACTCAGGGGTGTCTTCACCCAGGCGAGTGCACACTGAAGGGTGTGTGCACTCAGGGGAGCGCACACTCAGGGGAGTGCACATCCTGAAGAGTGAACACTCAGGGGATTGCGCACGCAGGGGAGTGCACACTCAGGTGAGCATGCACTCATTGGAGTGAACGCTCAGGGGAGTACTTACTCAGGCGAGTTCTCACTCAGTAGTCCTCACTCAGGCGAGTGCACACTCAGGGGAGTGCACACTCAGGGGAGCGCACACTCAGGGGAGAGCACACTCAGGGGAGTGTACACTCAAAGGAGTGCTCATTCAGTGGAGTGCACACTCAGGGGAGTCCTCATTCAGGCAAGTCCACACTCACGGGAGTGCACACTCAGGGGTGTCCTCACTCAGGCGAGTGCACACACATGGGAGTGAGCACTCAGGGGAGTGCACATCCTGAAGAGTGAACACTCAGGGGAGTCCGCACGCAGGGGAGTGCACACTCAGGTGAGCATGCACTCAGGGGACTGAACGCTCAGGGGAGTGCTTACTCAGGCGAGTTCTCACTCAGCAGTCCTCAGGCGAGGGCACACTCAGGGGAGTGCACACTCAGGGGAGTGCTCACTCAGGGAACTGCACACTCAGGGGAGTGCACACTCAGGGGAGTGCACACACAGGGGAGTGCACACTCAGTGGTGCCTTCACCCAGGCGAGTGCACACTCAAGGGAGTGCACACTCAGGGGTATCTAAACCCAGGCAAGTGCACTCTCAGGGGAGTGCACACTCAGGGGAGCCCACACTCAGGGGAGTGAACACACTGATTAGTGAATGCTCAGGGAGTGCTCACTCAGTGGAGTGCACACTCAGGTGAGCATGCACTCAGGTGAGTGCACACTCAGGGGAGTCCTCACTCAGGTGAGTTCACACTCAGTAGTCCTCACTAAGGCGAGTGCACACTCAGTCGAACGCACACTCAGGGGAGTGCACATCCTGAAGAGTGAACGCTCAGGCGAGTGCACACTCAGGGGGGTGCACACTCAGAAGTGTCTACACCCAGGCGAGTGCACACTCAGGGAAGTGAGCACTGAGGGGAGCGCACACTCAGGGGAGTGCACACCCTGAAGAGTGAACACACAGGGGAGTGTTCACTCAGGGGAGTGCACACTCAGGGGAGAGCACACTCAGGGGAATGTACACTCAAAGGAGTGCTCATTCAGTAGAGTACACACCCAGGGGAGTCCTCACTCAGGCAAGTTCACACTCACGGGAGTGCACACTCAGGGGTGTTCTCACTCAGGCGAGTGAGCACACATGGGACTGCACACTCAGGAGAGCATGCACTCAGGGGAGTGCACACTCAGGGGATTCCTCACTCAGGCAAGTTCACACTCAGTAGTCCTCACTGAGGCGAGTGCACACTCGGGGAGTGCACACTCAGGGGAGCGCTCACTCAGGGAAATGGACACTCAGGGGAGCGCACACTCAGGGGAGTTCACACTTAGGGGTGCCTTCACACAACCGAGTGCACACTCAGGGGAGTGCACACTCAGGGTAGCACACACTCAGGGGAGTGCACATCCTGAAGACTGAACACTCAGGGGAGTGCGCACGCAGGGGTGTGCACACTCAGGTGAGCATGCGCTCAGGGGAGTGCATGCTCAGGGGAGTCCTAACTCAGGCGAGTTCTCACACAGTAGTCCTCACTCAGGCGAGTTCACACTCATGGGAGTGCACACTTAGGGGAGTGCAAACCCAGTGGTGCCTTCACCCAGGCGAGTGCACACTCAGGGGAGTGCACACTCAGTGGTGTCTACAACCAGGCGAGTTCACACTCAAGGGAGTGCGCACTTAGGGGAGCGCACACTCAGGGGAGTGCACACTCAGGGGAGTGCACATCCTGAAGAGTGAACACTCAGGGGAGTGCACACTCAGGGGAGTGCACACACAGGGGTGGCTACACCCAGGCGAGTGCACACTCAGGGGAGTGCACACTCAGGTTAGCGCACACTCAGGGGAGTGCACATCCTGAAGAGTGAACACTCAGGGGAGTGCACATTCAGGGGAGTGCACAGTCAGGGGTGTCCTCACTCAGTCGAGTGCACACCCAGGGGAGTGGGTGCTCAGGGGAGTGCTTACTCAGGAGAGCATGCACTCAGGGGAGTGCACACACAGGGGAGACCTCACTCAGGCGACTTCACACTCAGTAGCCCTCACTCAGGCGAGGGCACACTCAGGGGAGTGCACACTCAGGGGAGCGCTCACTCAGGGGAGTGCACACACAGGGGATCGCACACTCAGGGGAGTTCACACTCAGGGGAGTCTTCACCTAGGCGAGTGCACACTCAGGGGAGAGCGCACTCAGGGGAGCGCACACTCAGGGGAGTGCGCACTCTGAGTAGTGAACACTCAGGGGGGTGCTCACTCAGGGGAGTGCACACTCAGGTGAGCATGCACTCAAGGGAGAGCACACTCAAGGGAGTCCTCACTCAGGCGAGTTCACGCTAAGTAGTCCTCACTCAGGCGAGTGCACTCTCAGGAAAGTTGCACACTCAGGGGAGTGCACATTCAGGGAAGTGCACATCCTGAAGAGTGAACACTCAGGGGAGTGCACACTCAGGGGAGTGCACACTCAGAAGTGTCTACTCCCAGCCGAGTGCACACTCAGGGGAGTGTGCACTCAGTGGAGTGAACATTCAGGTGAGTGCACACTTAGGGGCGTCCTCACTCAGCCGACTTCACACTCAGTAGTCCTCACTCAGGCGACTGCACACTCAGGGGAGTGCACACTCAGGGGAGCGCTCACATAGGGAAGTGCACACCCAGGGGAGCGCTCACTTAGGGGAGTGCACACTCAGGGGAGTGGTCACTCAGGGGAGTTTTCAGTAAAGTGAGCGCACACAGTGGAATGCACACTCAGAGGAGTCCTCACACAGGCGAGTGCACACTCAGGAGAGCGCTCACTCATTGGAGTGCTCACTCAGGGGAGAGCACACTCAGGGGAGTGTACACTCAGGGGAGTGCACATTCAGTGTAGTGTACACTCAGGGGAGTCCTCACTAAGGCGAGTCCACACTCACGGGAGTGCACACTCAGGGGTGTCCTCACTCTGGCGAGTGCACACTCAGGGGAGTGCGCAGTCAGGGGAGTGCACACTCAGGTGAGCATGAACTCAGGGGAGTGCACACTCAGAGGAGTCCTCATTAATATGAGTTCTCACTCAGTAGTCCTCACTCAGGTGAGTGCACACTCAGGGGAGAGCACACTCAGGGGAGTGTACACTTAGGGGAGTGCTCATTCAGGGGAGTGCACACTCAGGGGAGTCCTCACTCAGGCGAGTTCACAATCAGGGGAGGGCACACTCAGGGGTGTCCTCACTCAGGCGACTGCACACTCAGGGGTTTGTGCACTCAGGGGAGTGCACATTCAGGTGAGCGTGCACTCAGGGGAGTGCACACTTAGTGGCGTCCTCACTCAATCGACTTCACACTGAGTAGTCCTCACTCAGGCGAGTGCAAACTCAGGGGAGTGCACACGCAGGGGAGCGCTCACTCAGGGAAGTGCACACTCAGGGGAGCGCACACACAGGGGAGTGCACACTCAGGGCAGCACTCACTCAGGGGAGTTTTCATTAAAGTGAGCGCACACTCAGGGGAGTGCACATTCAGGGGAGTGCACACACAGGCGAGTGCACACTCAGGAGACTGCTCACTCATATTAGTGCACACACAGGATAGTGTGCACTCAGTGGAGTCCTCACTCAGGGGAGTGCACACACATGGGAGCGCACACCCAGGTGAGGGCACACTCAGGGGAGCGCACACACAGGGGAGTGCATACTCAGGGGAGCGCTCACTCAGGGGAGTTTTCAGTAAACTGAGCGCACACTCAGGGGAGTGCACACTCAGGGGATTCCTCACACAGGTGTGTGCACACTCAGGGGAGGGCTCACTCATGGGAGTGTACACTCAGATTAGTGTGCACTCAGTGGAGTCCTCACCCAGGGGAGTGCACACCCAGGGGAGAGCACACTCAGGGGAGCGCACACTCAGGGGAGAGCACACTCAGGGGAGGGCACACTCAGGGGAGACCTCACTCAGGAGAGTGCAAACTCAAAGGAGTGCACACACAGGGGAGCGCTCTCTCAGGGGAGTGCACACCCTGGGGAGAAAACACTCTGGGGAGTGCACACTCAGGGGTGTCTACACCCAGGCGTGTGCACATCCAGGTGTGAGTGCACTCAGGGGAGTGCTCACTCAGGGGAGTGCACACTCAGGGGAGAGCACACTCAGGGGAGTGTACACTCCGAGGAGTGCACATTCAGTGAGGTGCACACTTAGGGGGTCCTCACTCAGGCGAGTTCACACTCAAGGGAGTGCACACTCAGGGATGTCCTCACTCAGGCGAGTGCACACTCAGGGGAGTGTGCCCTCAGGGGAGTGCACACTCAGGTGAGCATGCACACAGGGGAATGCACACTCAGGGGAGTCCTCACTCTGGCGAGTTCTCACTCAGTAGTCCACACTCAGGCGAGTGCACACTCAGGGGAGAGCACACTCAGGGGAGTGCATACTCAGGGGAGAGCACACTCAGGGTAGTGTACACTCCGGGGAGTGCACATTCAGTGCGGTGCACACTCATGGGAGTCCTCACTCAGGTGAGATCACACTCAGGGGAGTGCACACTCTGGGGTGTCCTCACTCAGGTGAGTGTACACTCAGGGGAGTGCGCACTCAGGGGAGTTCTCACTCAGTCGAGTTCTCACTCAGTAGTCCTCACTCAGTAGTCCTCACTCAGGCGAGTGCACACTCAGGGGAGAGCACACTCAGGGAAGGGTACACTCAGGGGAGTGCTCATTCAGTGGAGTGCACACTCAGGGGAGTCCTCACTCAGGCGAGTTCACACTCAGGGGAGTGCACACTCAGGGGTGTACTCACACAGGAGAGTGCACACTCATGTGAGCGTGCACTCATGTGAGTGCACACTTAGGGGCGTCCTCACTCAGGCGACTTCACACTCAGTAGTCCTCACTCAGGCGAGTGCACACTCAGGGGAGTGAACACTCAAGGGAGTGCTCACTCAGGAAACGGCACTCTCAGCGTAGTGCACACTCAGGAGAGTGCACATTCAGGGGAGCGCTCACTCAGGGGAGTTTTCAGTAAAGTGAGCTCACACTCAGGGGATGCACACTCAGAGGAGTCCTCACACAGGCGAGTGCACACTCAGGAGAGCGCTCACTCATAGGAGTGCTCACTCAGGGGAGAGCACACTCAGGGGAGTGTACACTCAGGGGAGTGCACATTCAGTGGAGTGCATACTCAGGGGTGTCCTCTCTCAGGAGAGTTCACACTCAGGGGAGGACACACTCTGTGGTGTCCTCACTCTGGCGAGTGCACACTCTGGGGAGTGCACACTCAGGGGAGTGCACACACAAGTGAGCATGCACTCAGGGGAGTGCACACTCAGAGGAGTCCTCACTCAGGCGAGTGCACACTCAGGGGAGAGCACACTCAGGGTAGTGTACACTTAGGGGAGTGCTCATTCAGGGGAGTGCACACTCAGGGGAGTCCTCACTCAGTCGAGTTCACACTCAGGGGAGGGCACTCTCAGGGGTGTCCTCACTCAGGCGAGTGCACACTCAGGTGAGTGTGCACTCAGGGGAGTGCACATTCAGGTGAGCGTGTACTCAGGGGAGTGCACACTTAGAGGCATCCTCACTCAGGTGACTTCACACTCAGTAGTCCTCACTCAGGCGGTTGCACACTCAGAGGAGTGCACGCAGGGGAGCGCTCACTCAGGGAAGTTTTCATTAAAGTGAGCGCACACTCAGAGGAGTGCACACTTAGGGGAGCACTCACTCAGGGGAGGTTTCATTAAAGTGAGAGCACACTCAGGGGAGTGCACACACAGGGGTGTCCTCACGCAGGCGAGTGCACACTCAGGAGAGCGCTCACACATAGGAGGGCACACACAGGATAGTGTGCACTCAGTGGAGTCCTCACTCAGGGGAGTGCACACTCAGGGGAGTGCACACACTGGGGAGCGCACACTCAGGGGAGGGCACACTCAGGGTAGCCTTCACCCAGGCAATTGCACACTCAGGGGAGTGAGCACTCAGTTGAGTGCACACTCAGGGGAGTGCACACCCTGAAGAGTGAACACTCCGGGGAGTGCACACTCAGGGGAACCTCACTCAGGGAAGTCCTCACTCGTTAGAGTGCGAACTCAGAAGAGTGCACACTCAGGGGAGGGCTCACACAAAGGAGTCATCACTCAAGAGAGTGCCCCCTCAGGAGACCGCTCACTCAGGGGAGTTCACACTCAGGGGAGAGCACACTCAGGGGAGTTCACACTCAGGGGTGTCCTCACTCAGGCGAGTGCACACTCAGGTGAGCGTACACACAAGTGAATGCACACTTAGGGGCGTCCTCACTCAGGCGAGTGCACACTCAGGGGTGTCCTCACTCAGGCAAGTGCACATTCAGGGAAGTGTACACTCAGGGGAGCGCTCACTGAGGGAAGTGCTCACTCAGGATAGTGTGCACTCAGTGCAGTCCTCACTCAGGGGAGAGCACACTCAGGGGAGTGCACACACAAGGGAGCGTACACTCAGGGGAAGGCACACTCAGGGGTGTGTGCACTCCGGGGAGTGCTCACTCAGGGGAGTGCACACTCAGGGGAGAGCACACACAGGGGAGTGTACCCTCAGGGGAGTGTACTTTCAGTGGAGTGCACACTCAGGGGATTCCTCACTCAGGAGAGTTCTCACTCAGTGGAGTGCACACTCAGGGGATTCCTCACTCAGGAGAGTTCTCACTCAGGGGAGTGCACACTCAGGGGTGTCCTCACTCAGGCGAGTGCACACTCAGGGGAGCGCTCACTGAGGGAAGTGCACACTCAGGGGAGCGCTCACTCAGGGGAGATTTCAGTAAAGTGAGTGCACACTCAGGGGAGTGCACACTCAGGGGATTCTTCACACAGGTGAGTGCACACTCAGGAGAGCGCTCACCCGTGGGAGTGCACACTCATTATAGTGTGCACTCAGTGGAGTCCTCACTCAGGGGAGTGCACACCCAGGGGGGTGCACACTCAGGGGAGCGCACACTCAGGAGGGCACACACTCAGGGGAGGGCACACACAGGGCAGTCCTCAGTCAGGAGAATGCAAACTCAGAGGAGTGCACAGTTAGGGGAGCGCTCACTCAGGGGAGTGCACACCCTGGGGAGCGAACACTCAGGGGAGTGCACACCCAGGGGTGTCTACAATCAGGCGAGTGCACAGACAGGTGTGTGTGAACTCAGGGGAGTGCTCACTCAGGGGAGTGCACACACAGGGGAGAGCACACTCAGGGGAGTGTACACTCAGGGGAGTGCACATTCAGTGGAGTGCACACTCAGGTGAGCATGCACTCAGGTGAGTGCACACTCAGGGGAGTCCTCACTCAGGCGAGTTCTCACTCAGTAGTCCTCACACAGGCGAGTGCACACTCAGGGGAGAGCACACTCAGGGGAGTGTACACTCAGGGGAGTGCTCATTCAGTGGAGGGTACACTCAGGGGAGTCCTCTCTCAGGCGAGTTCACACTCAGGGGAGTGCACACTCAGGGGTGTCCTCACTCAGGTGAGTGCACACACACATGAGCGTGCACTCAGGTGAGTGCACACTTAGGGCCGTCCTCACTCAGGTGACTTCACACTCAGTAGTCCTCACTCAGGCGAGGGCACACTCAGGGGAGTGCACACTCAGGGGAGCGCTCACACAGGGAAGTGCACACTCAGGGTAGCGCACACTCAGAGGAGTGCACACTCTGGGGAGCGCTCACTCAGGGGAGTTTTCAGTAAAGTGAGCGCACACTCAGGGGAATGCACACTCAGGGGGGTCCTCAAACAGGCGAGTGCACACTCAGGAGAGCGCTCACTCATTAGAGTGCTCACTCAGGGGAGAGCACACTCAGGGGAGTGTACACTCAGGGGAGTGCATATTCAGTGGAGTGCACACTCAGGGGAGTCCTCACTCAGGCGAGCTGACACTCAGAGGAGTGCACACCCAGCGGTGTCCTCACTCTGGCGAGTGCACACTCAGGGGATTGTGCACTCAGGGGAGTGCACACTCAGGTGGGCATGCACTCAGGGGTGTGCACACTCAGAGGAGTCCTCATTCAGGTGAGTTCTCACTCAGTAGTCCTCACTCAGGCGAGTGCACACACAGGGGAGAACACACTCAGGGGAGTGTACACTTAGGGGAGAGCTCATTCTGGGGAGTGCACTCTCAGGGGTGCCCTCACTCAGGCGAGTGCACACTCAGGGGTGTGCACACTCAGGGGAGTGCACACTCAGGTGAGCATGCACGCAGGTGAGTGCACAATCAGGGGAGCCCTCACTCAGGCGAGTTCTCACTCAGTAGTCCTCACTCAGGCGAGTGCAAACTCAGGGGAGAGCACACTCAGGAAAGTGTACACCCAGGGGAGTACTCGTTCAGTGGAGTGCACACTCAGGGGAGTCCTCACTCAGGCGATTTCACACTCAGGGGAGTGCACACTCAGGGGTGTCCTCACTGAGGCGAGTGTACACTCACGTGAGCGTGCACTCAGGTGAGTGCACACTAAGAGGCCTCCTCACTCAGGCGACTACACATCAGTAGTCCTCACACAGGCGAGTGCACACTCAGGGAAGTGCACACTCAGGGGAGCACACATTCAGGGGAGTGCACACTCAGGGGAGTCCTCACTCAGGCGAGTTAACACTCAGAGGAGTGCACACTCAGCGGTGTCCTCACTCTGGCGAGTGCACACTCAGGGGAGTGCGCCCTCAGGGGAGTGCACACTCAGGTGAGCATGCACTCAGGTGAGTGCACACTAAGGGGAGCCCTCACTCAGGAGAGTTCTCACTCAGTAGTCCTCACACAGGCGAGTGCACACTCAGGGGAGGGTACACTCAGGGGAGTGCTCATTCAGTGGAGGGTACACTCAGGGGAGTCCTCACTCAGGCGAGTTCACACTCAGGGGATTGCACACTCAGGGGTGTCCTCACTCAGGCGAGTGAACACACACATGAGCATTCACTCAGGTGAGTGCACACTTAGGGCCGTCCTCACTCAGGCGACTTCACACTCAGTAGTCCTCACTCAGGCGAGGGCACACTCAGGGAAGTGCACACTCAGGGGAGCGCTCACTCAGGGAAGTGCACACTCAGGGTAGCGCACACTCAGGGGAGTGCACACTCAGGGGAGCGCTCACTCAGGGGAGTTTTCAGTAAAGTGAGCGCACACTCAGGGGAATGCACACTCAGGGGAGTCCACAAACAGGCGAGTGCACACTCAGGAGAGCGCTCACTCATTGGAGTGCTCACTCAGGTGTGTGCACACTCAGGGGAGAGCACACTCAGGGGAGTGCACATTCAGTGGGGTGCACACCCAGGGGAGTCCTCACTCAGGCGAGTTCACACTCAAGCGAGTGCCCACTCAGGGGAGTGACCACTCAGGGGACCGCTCACTCAGTGAAGTGCACACTCAGGGGAGCACACACTCAGGGGAGTGCACACCCTGAAGATTGCACACTCAGGGGTGTCTACACACTGGCGAGTGGACACGCAGTGGTGTGTGCACTCCAGGGAGTGCTCACTCAGGGGAGTTCACACTCAGGGGAGAGCACACTGAGGGTAGTGTACACTCAGGGGAGTGCACATTCAGTGGAGTGCACACTGAGGGGAGTCCTCACACAGGCGAGTTCACATTCAGGGGTGTGCACACTCAGGAGTGTCCTCACTCAGGCGAGTGCACACTCAGGGTAGTTCACGCTCAGGGGAGCGCTAACTCAGGGAAGTGAACACTCAGGGGAGCGCACACTCAGGGGAGTGCATACTCTGGGGAGCGCTCACTCAGGGGAAATTTCAGTATAGTGAGTGCTCACTCTGGGGAGTGCACACTCAGAGGATTCCCCACACAGGCGAGTGCACACTCAGGAGAGCGCTCACTCATGGGAGTGCCCACTCAGGATAGTGTACACTCAGTGCAGTCCTCACTCAGGGGAGTGCAGGCTCAGGGGAGTGCACACTCATGGGAGTGCACACACAGGGGAGCGCACACACAGGGCAGGGCACACTCAGGGATTCCTCACTCAGGTGAGTGCAAACTCAGAGGAGGGCACACTCAGGGGAACGCTCTCACAGGGGAGTGCACACCCTGGGGAGCGAACACTCAGGGGAGTGCACACTGAGGGGAGCGCACACTCAGGGGTGTCTACACCCAGGCGAGTGCACACTCAGGTGTGAGTGCACTCAGGGGAGTGCTCACTCAGGGGAGAGCACACTCAGGGGAGTGTACACTCCGGTGAGTACACATTCAGTGGAGTGCACACTCAGGGGAGTCCTCACTCAGGTGAGTTCACACTCAGGGGAGTGCACACTCAGGGGTGTCCTCACTCAGGGGAGAGCACACTCAGGGGAGTGTACACTCCCAGGAGTGCACATTCAGTGAGTTGCACACTCAGGGGAGTCCTCACTCAGGCAAGTGCACCCTCATGGGAGTGCGCACTCAGGGGAGTGCACACTCAGGTGAGCATGAACACAGGGGAGTGCACACTCAGCGGAGTCCTCACTCAGGCGAGTTCTCACTCAGTAGTCCTCAGTCAGGCGAGTGCACACTCAGGGGAGAGCACACTCAGGGGAGTATAAACTCAGGGGAGTGCTCATTCAGTGGAGTGCCCACTCAGGGGAGTACTCACTCAGGCGAGTTCATACTCAGGGGAGTGCACACTCCGGGGTGTCCTCACTCAGGCGAGTGAAAACTCAGGTGAGCGTGCACTCAGGTGAGTGCACACTTAGGGCCGTCCTCACTCAGGTGACTTCACAGTAGTCCTCACTCAAGCGACTGCACACTCAGGGGAGTGCACACTCAGGGGAGCGCTCACTCAGGGAAGTGAACACTCAGGGGAGCGCTCACTCAGGGGAGTGCACACTCAGGGGAGCGCTCACTCAGGGGAGTTTTCAGTAAAGTGAGCGCACACAGTGGAATGCACACTCAGAGGAGTCCACACACACGCGAGTGCACACTCAGGAGAGCGCTCACTCATTGGAGTGCTCACTCAGGGGAGAGCACACTCAGGGGGGTGTACACTCAGTGGAGTGTACACCCAGGGAAGTCCTCACTAAGGTGAGTCCACACTCACGGGAGTGCACACTCAGGGGTGTCCTCACTCTGGCGAGTGCTCACTCAGGGGAGTGCGCAGTCAGGGGAGTGCGCACTCAGGTAAGCATGCACACAGGGGAGTGCACACTCAGAGGAGTCTTCACTCAGGCGAGTTCTAACTCAGTAGTCCTCACTCAGGCGAGTGCACACTCAGGGGAGAGCACACTCAGGGGAGTGTACACTTAAGGGAGTGCTCATTCAGGGGAGTGCACACTCAGGGGGGTCCTCACTCAGGCGAGTTCACAATCAGGGGAGGGCACACTCAGGGGTGTCCTCACTCAGGCGACTGTTCACTCAGGGGGTTGTGCACTCAGGGGAGTGCACATTCAGGTGAGCATGCACTCAGGGGAGTGCACACTTAGAGGCGTCCTCACTCAATCGACTTCACAATCAGTAGTCCTCACTCAGGCGAGTGCACACTCTGGGGAGGGCACATTCAGGGGAGTGCACACTCAGGGGAGCACTCACTCAGGGGAGATTTCATTAAAGTGAGCGCACACTTAGGGGAGTGCACATTCAGGGGAATCCACACACAGGCGAGTGCACACTCAGGAGAGTGCTCACTCATATAAGTGCACACACAGGATAGTGTGCACTCAGTGGAGTCCTCACTCAGGGGAGTGCACATCCAGGGAAGAGCACACTCAGGGGAGCGCACACTCAGGGGAGAGCACACACAGGGGAGGGCACACTCAGGGGAGTCCTCACTCAGGAGAGTGCAAACTCAAAGGAGTGCACACTCAGGGGAGCGCTCTCTCAGCGGAGTGCACATCCTGGGGAGCGAACACTCAGGGGAGTGCACACTCAGGGGAGTGCACACTCAGGGGTGTCTACACCCAGGCGTGTGCAGACTCAGGTATCAGTGCACTCAGGGGAGTGCACACTCAGGGGAGTGCACACTCAGGTGAGCATGCACTCAGGGTAGTGCACACTCAGGGGAGTTTTCACTCAGGTGAATTCTCACTCAGTAGTCCTCACTCAGGCGAGTGCACACTCAGGGGAGAGCACACTCAGGGGAGTGTACACTCAGGGGAGTGTTCACTCAGTGGACTGCACACTCAGGGGAGTCCTCACTCAGGGGAGTGCACACTCAGGGGAGTTCTCACTCAGGAGAGTCCTCACTCAGTAGTCCTCACTCAGGCGAGTGCACACTCAGGGGAGGGTACACTCAGGGGAGTGTACACTCAGGGGAGTGCTCATTCAGTGGAGGGTACACTCAGGGGAGTCATCACTCAGGCGAGTTCACACTCTGGGGAGTGCACACTCAGGGGTGTCCTCACTCAGGTGAGTGCACACACACATGAGCGTGCACTCAGGTGAGTGCACACTTAGGGCCGTCCTCACTCAGGCGACTTCACACTCAGTAGTCCTCACTCAGGCGAGGGCACACTCAGGGAGGTGCACACTCAGGGGAGCGCTCACTCAGGGAAGTGCACACTCAGGATAGCGCACACTCAGGGGAGTGCACACTCAGGGGAGCGCTCACTCAGGGGAGTTTTCAGTAAAGTGAGCGCACACTCAGGGGAATGCACACTCAGGGGAGTCCTGAAACAGGCGATGCACACTCAGGAGAGCGCTCACTCATTGGAGCGCTCACTCAGGGCAGTGCACACTCAGGGGAGAGCACACTCAGGGGAGTGCACATTCAGTGGAGTGCACACCCAGGGGAGTCCTCACTCAGGCGAGTTCACACTAGAGCGAGTGCACACTCAGGGGAGTGCACACTCAGGGGACCGCTCACTCAGTGAAGTGCACACTCAGGGGAGCACACACTCAGGGGAGTGCACACCCTGAAGAGTGCACACTCAGGGGAGTGCACACTCAGGGGTGTCTACACACCGCTGAGTGGACACTCAGGGGTGTGTGCACTCCAGGGAGTGCTCACTCAGGGGAGTTCACACTCAGGGGAGAGCACACTCAGGGTAGTGTACACTCAGGGGAGTGCACATTCAGTGGAGTGCACACTCAGGGGAGTCCTCACACAGGTGAGTTCACACTCAGGGGTGTGCACACTCAGGAGTGTCCTCACTCAGGCGAGTGCACACTCAGGGTAGTGCACGCTCAGGGGAGCGCACACTCAGGGGAGTGCACACTCAGGAGTGTCCTCACTCAGGGGAGCGCTCACTCAGGGAAGTGAACACTCAGGGTAGCGCACACTCAGGGGAGTGCACACACAGGGGAGCGCTCACTCAGGGGAGTTTTCAGTAAAGTGAGCGCACACTCAGGGGAATGCACACTCAGGGGAGTCTTCAAACAGGCGAGTGCACACTCAGGGAGAGCGCTCACTCAATGGAGTGCTCACTCAGGGGAGTGCGCACTCAGGGGAGAGCACACTCAGGGGAGTGCACATTCAGTGGAGTGCAATCCCAGGGGAGTCCTCACTCAGGCGAGTTCACACTCAAGCGAGTGCGCAGTCAGGGGAGTGCACACTCAGGGGAGCGCTCACTCAGGGGAGTTTTCAGTAAAGTGAGCGCACACTCAGGGGAATGCACACTCAGGGGAGTCTTCAAACAGGCGAGTGCACACTCAGGGAGAGCGCTCACTCAACGGAGTGCTCACTCAGGGGACTGCACACTCAGGGAAGAGCACACTCAGGGGTGTGCACATTCAGTGGAGTGCAATCCCAGGGGAGTCCTCACTCAGGCGAGTTCACACTCAAGCAAGTGCGCACTCAGGGGAGTGCACACTCAGGGGAGCGCTCACTCAGTGAAGTGCACACTCAGGGGAGACCACACTCAGGGGGGTGCACACCCTGAAGAGTGCACACTCAGGGGAGTGCACACTCAGGGGAGTGCACACTCAGGTGAGCATGCACTCAGGGTTGTGCACACTCAGGGGAGTTCTCACTCAGGTGAATTCTCACTCAGTAGTCCTCACTCAGGCGAGTGCACACTCAGGGGAGAGCTCACTCAGGGGAGTGTACACTCAGGGGAGTGCTCACTCAGTGGACTGCACACTCAGGGGAGTCCTCACTCAGGGGAGTGCACACTCAGGCGTGTCCTCGCTCAGGAGAGTGCACACTCACGTGAGGGTGCACTCATGTGAGTGCACACTTAGCGGCGTCCTCACTCAGGCGACTTCACACTCAGTAGTCCTCACTCAGGTGAGTGCACACTCTGGGGAGTGAACACTCAGGGGAGCGCTCACTCAGGGAAGTGCACACTCAGGGGAGCGCTCACACAGGGGAGTGCACACTCAGGGGAGCGCTCACTCACGGGAGTTTTCAGTAAAGTGAGCTCACCCTCAGGGGATGCACACTCAGAGGAGTCTTAACACAGGCGAGTGCACACTCAGGAGAGCGCTCACACATAGGAGGGCACAGACAGGATAGTGTGCACTCAGTGGAGTCCTCACTCAGGGGAGTGCACACTCAGGGGAGTGCACACACTGGGTAGCGCACACTCAGGGGAGGGCACACACAGGGTAGCCTTCACCCAGGCAATTGCACACTCAGGGGAGTGCGCACTCAGTTGAGTGCACACTCAGGGGTGTGCACACCCTGAAGAGTGAACACTCCGGGGAGTGCACACTCAGGGGAACCTCACTCAGGGAAGTCCTCACTCGTTAGAGTGCGAACTCAGAAGAGTGCGCACTCAGGGGAGGGCTCACACAAAGGAGTCATCACTCAAGCGAGTGCCCCCTCAGGAGACCGCTCACTCAGGGGAGTTCACAGTCAGGGGAGAGCACACTCAGGGGAGTGTACACTCAGGGGTGTCCTCACTCAGGCGAGTGCACACTCAGGTGAGCGTACACTCAGGTGAATGCACACTTAGGGGCGTCCTCACTCAGGCGAGTGCACACTCAGGGGTGTCCTCACTCAGGCAAGTGCACACTCAGGGAAGTGTACACTCAGGGGAGCGCTCACTCAGGGAAGTGCACACTCAGGGGAGCGCTCACTCAGGGGAGTTTTCAGTAAGGTGAGCGCACGCTCAGGGGAGTGCAGACACAGGGGGGTCCTCACACAGGCGACTGCACACTCAGGAGAGCGCTCACTCATGGGAGTGCTCACTCAGGATAGTGTGCACTCAGTGGAGTCCTCACTCAGGGGAGAGCACACTCAGGGGAGTGCACACACAGGGGAGCGTACACTCAGGGGAGGGCACACTCAGGGGTGTGTGCACTCCAGGGAGTGCTCACTCAAGGGAGTGCACACTCAGGGGAGAGCACACACAGGGGAGTGTACCCTCAGGGGAGTGCACTTTCAGTGGAGTGCACACTCAGGTGATTCATCACTCAGGAGAGTTCTCACTCAGGGGAGTGCACACTCAGGGGTGTCCTCACTCAGGCGAGTGCACACTCAGGGGAGCGCTCACTGAGGAAAGTGCACACTCAGGGGAGGGCACACTCAGGGGAGTGCACATTCAGTGGAGTGCACACTCAGGTGAGCATGCACTCAGGTGAGTGCACACTCAGGGGAGTCCTCACTCAGGCGAGTTCTCACTCAGTAGTCCTCACTCAGGTGAGTGCACACTCAGGGGAGAGCACACTCAGGGGAGTGTACACTCAGGGGAGTGCTCATTCAGTGGAGGGTCCACTCAGGGGAGTCCTCTCTCAGGCGAGTTCACACTCAGGGGAGTGCACACTCAGGGGTGTCCTCACTCAGGTGAGTGCACACACACATGAGAGTGCACTCAGGTGAGTGCACACTTAGGGCCGTCCTCACTCAGGCAACTTCACACTCAGTAGTCCTCACTCAGGCGAGGGCACACTCAGGGAAGTGCACACTCAGGAGAGCGCTCACTCATTGGAGTGCTCACTCAGGGGAGTGCACACTCAGGGGTGAGCACACTCAGGGGAGTGCACATTCAGTGGAGTGCACACCCAGGGGAGTCCTCACTCAGGCGAGTTCACACTAGAGCGAGTGCACACTCAGGGGAGTGCACAGTCAGGGGACCGCTCACTCAGTGAAGTGCACACTCAGGGGAGCACACACTCAGGGGAGTGCACACCCTGAAGAGTGTACACTCAGGGTAGTGCACACTCTGGGGTGTTTATACCCCAGTGAGTTGACACTCAGGGGTGTGTGCACCACAGGGAGTGCTCACTCAGGGGAGTGCACACTCAGGGGAGAGCACACTCAGGGGAGTGTACACTCAGGTGAGTGCACACGCACATGAGCGTGCACTCAGGTGGGTGCACACTTTGGGCCGTCCTCACTCAGGCGACTTCACACTCAGTAGTCCTCACTCACACGAGGGCACACTCAGGGGAGTGCACACTCAGGGGAGCGCTCACTCAGGGAAGTGCACACTCAGGGTAGCGCACACTCAGGGGAGTGCACACTCAGGGGAGCGCTCACTCAGGGGAGCTTTCAGTGAAGTGAGCGCACACTCAGGGGAATGCACACTCAGGGGAGTCCTCAAACAGGCGAGTGCACACTCAGGAGAGCGCTCACTCTTTGGAGTGCTCACTCAGGGGAGAGCACACTCAGGGGAGTGTACACTCAGGGGAGTGCACATTCAGTGGAGTGCACACTCAGGGGAGTCCTCACACAGGCGAGTTGACACTCAGAGGAGTGCACACTCAGCGGTGTCTTCACTCTGGCGAGTGCACACTCAGGGGAGTGCTCACTCAGGGGAGTGCACACTCAGGTGAGCATGCACTCAGGGGAGTGCACACTCAGAGGAGTCCTCACTCAGGTGAGTTCTCACTCAGTAGTCCTTACTCAGGCGAGTGCAAACACAGGGGAGAACACACTCAGGGGAGTGTACACTTAGGGGAGTGCTCATTCAGGGGAGTGCACTCTCAGGGGTGCCCTCACTCAGGCGAGTGCACACTCAGGGGTGTGCCCACTCAGGGGAGTGCACACTCAGGTGAGCATGCACTCAGGTGAGTGCACACTCAGGGGAGTCCTCACTCAGGCGTGTTCTCAATCAGTAGTCCTCACTCAGGCGAGTGCAAACTCAGGGGAGAGCACACTCAGGGGAGTGTACACCCAGGGGAGTACTCGTTCAGTGGAGTGCACACTCAGGGGAGTCCTCACTCAGGCGATTTCACACTCAGGGGAGTGCACACTCAGGGGTGTCCTCACTCAGGCGAGTGCACACTCACGTGAGCGTGCACTCAGGTGAGTGCACGCTTAGAGGCCTCCTCACTCAGGCGACTTCACACTCAGTAGTCCTCACTCAGGCGAGTGCACACTCAGGGAAGTGCACACTCAGGGGAGCACACATTCAGGGGAGTGCACACTCAGGGGAGTCCTCACTCAGGCGAGTTAACACTCAGAGGAGTGCACACTCAGCGGTGTCCTCATTCTGGCGAGTGCACACTCAGGGGAGTGCGCCCTTAGGGGAGTGCACACTCAGGTGAGCATGCACTCAGGTGAGTGCACACTCAGGGGAGTCCTCACTCAGGAGTGTTCTCACTCAGTAGTCCTCACTCAGGCGAGTGCACACTCAGGGGAGGGTACACTCAGGGGAGTGTACACTCAGGGGAGTGCTCATTCCGTGGAGGGTACACTCAGGGTTGTCATCACTCAGGCGAGTTCACACTCAGGGGAGTGCACACTCAGGGGTGTCCTCACTCAGGTGAGTGCACACACACATGAGTGTGCACTCAGGTGAGTGCACATTTAGGGCCATCCTCACTTAGGCGACTTCACACTCAGGAGTCCTCACTCAGGCGAGGGCACACTCAGGGAGGTGCACACTCAGGGGAGCGCTCACTCAGGGAAGTGCACACTCAGAATAGCGCACACTCAGGGGAGTGCACACTCAGGGGAGCGCTCACTCAGGGGAGTTTTCAGTAAAGTGAGCGCACACTCAGGGGAATGCACACTCAGGGGAGTCTTCAAACAGGCGAGTGCACACTCAGGGGAGCGCTCACTCATTGGAGTGCTCACTCAGGGGAGTGCACACTCAGGGGAGAGCACACTCAGGGGAGTGCATATTCAGTGGGGTGCACACCCAGGGGAGTCCTCACTCAGGCGAGTTCACTCTCAAGCGAGTGCACACTCAGGGGAGTGCACACTCAGGGGACCGCTCACTCAGTGAAGTGCACACTCAGGGGAGCACACACTAAGGGGAGTACACACTCAAGAGTGCACACTCAGGGGAGTGCACACTGAGGGGTGTCTACACACCGCTGAGTGGACACTCAGGGGTGTGTGCACTCCAGGGAGTGCTCACTCAGGGGAGTTCACACTCAGGGGAGAGCACACTCAGGGTAGTGTACACTCAGGGGAGTGCACATTCAGTGGAGTGCACACTCAGGAGAGTCCTCACACAGGTGAGTTCACACTCAGGGGTGTGCACACTCAGGAGTGTCCTCACTCAGGCGAGTGCTCACTCAGGGTAGTGCATGCTCAGGGGAGCGCACACTCAGGGGAGTGCACACTCAGGAGTGTCCTCACTCAGGGGAGCGCTCACTCAGGGAAGTGCACACTCAGGGTAGCGCACACTCAGGGGAGTGCACACACAGGGGAGCGCTCACTCAGGGGTGTTTTCAGTAAAGTGAGCGCACACTCAGGGGAATGCACACTCAGGGGAGTCTTCAAACAGGCGAGTGCACACTCAGAGAGAGCGCTCACTCAATGGAGTGCTCACTCAGGGGAGTGCACACTCAGGGGAGAGCACACTCAGGCGAGTGCACATTCAGTGGAGTGCAATCCCAGGGGAGTCCTCACTCAGGCGAGTTCACACTCAAGCGAGTGCGCACTCAGGGGAGTGCACACTCAGGGGAGCGCTCACTAAGTGAAGTGCACACTCAGGGGAGACCACACTCAGGGGGGTGCACACTCTGAAGAGTGCACACTCAGGGGAGTGCACACTCAGGGGAGTGCACACTCAGGTGAGCATGCACTCAGGGTAGGGCACACTCAGGGGAGTTCTCACTCAGGTGAATTCTCACTCAGTAGTCCTCACTCAGGCGAGTGCCCACTCAGGGGAGAGCACACTCAGGGGAGTGTACACTCAGGGGAGTGCTCACTCAGTGGACTGCACACTCAGGGGAGTCCTCACTCAGGGGAGTGCACACTCAGGGGAGTTCTCACTCAGGTGAATTCTCACTCAGTAGTCCTCATTCAGGCGAGTGCCCACTCAGGGGAGAGCACACTCAGGGGAGTGTACACTCAGGGGAGTGCTCACTCAGTGGACTGCACACTCAGTGGAGTCCTCACTCAGGGGAGTGCACACTCAGGGGTGTCCTCACTCAGTAGAGTGCACACTCACATGAGCGTGCACTCATGTGAGTGCACACTTAGCGGCGTCCTCACTCAGGCGACTTCATACTCAGTAGTCCTCACTCAGGCGAGTGCACACTCTGGGGAGTGAACACTCAGGGGAGCGCTCACTCAGGGAAGTGCACACTCAGGGTAGCACACACTCAGATGAGTGCACACTCAGGGAAGCGCTCACTCACGGGAGTTTTCAGTAAATTGAGCTCACCCTCAGGGGATGCACACTCAGAGGAGTCTTCACACAGGCAAGTGCACACTCAGGAGAGCGCTCACACATAGGAGGGCACACACAGGATAGTGTGCACTCAGTGGAGTCCTCACTCAGGGGAGTGCACACTCAGGGGAGTGCACACACAGGTGAGTGCACACTCAGGGGAGTCCTCACTCAGGAGAGTTCTCACTCAGTAGTCCTCACTCAGGCGAGTGCACACTCAGGGGAGGGTACACTCAGGGGAGTGTACACTCAGGGGAGTGCTCATTCAGTGGAGGGTACAATCCCGGAAGTCATCACTCAGGCGAGTTCACACTCAGGGGAGTGCACACTCAGGGGTGTCCTCACTCAGGTGAGTGCACACATACATGAGCATGCATTCAGGTGAGTGCACACTTAGGGCCGTCCTCACTCAGGCGACTTCAAACTCAGTAGTCCTCACTCAGGCGAGGGCACACTCAGGGAGGTGCACACTCAGGGGAGCGCTCACTCAGGGAAGTGCACACTCAGGATAGCGCACACTCAGGGGAGTGCACACACAGGGGAGCGCTCACTCAGGGGAGTTTTCAGTAAAGTGAGCGCACACTCAGGAGAATGCACACTCAGGGGAGTCCTCAAACAGGCGAGTGCACACTCAGGAGAGTGCTCACTCATTGGAGTGCTCACTCAGGGGAGTGCACACTCAGTGGAGAGCACACTCAGGGGAGTGCACATTCAGTGGAGTGCACACCCAGGGGAGTCCTCACTCAGGCGAGTTCACACTCAAGCGAGTGCACACTCAGGGGAGTGCACACTCAGGGAACCGCCCACTCAGTGAAGTGCACACTCAGGGGAGCACACACTCAGGGGATTGCACACCCTGAAGAGTGCACACTCAGGGGAGTGCACACTCAGGGGTGTCTACACACCGCTGAGTGGACACTCAGGGGTGTGTGCACTCCAGGGAGTGCACACTCAGGGGAGTTCACACTCAGGGGAGAGCACACTCAGGGTAGTGTACACTCAGGGGAGTGCACATTCTGTGGAGTGCACACTCAGGGGAGTCCTCACACAGGTGAGTTCACACTCAGGGGTGTGCTCACTCAGGAGTGTCCTCACTCAGGCGAGTGCACACTCAGGGTAGTGCACACTCAGGGGAGCGCACACTCAGGGGAGTGCACACTCAGGAGTGTCCTCACTCAGGGGAGCGCTCACTCAGGGAAGTGCACACTCAGGGTAGCGCACACTCAGGGGAGTGCACACACAGGGGAGCGCTCACTCAGGGGAGTTTTCAGTAAAGTGAGCGCACACTCAGTGGAATGCACACTCAGGGGAGTCTTCAAACAGGCGAGTGCACACTCATGGAGAGCGCTCATTCAATGGAGTGCTCACTCAGGGGTGTGCACACTCAAGGGTGAGCACACTCATGGGAGTGCACATTCAGTGGAGTGCAATCCCAGGGGAGTCCTCACTTAGGCGAGTTCACACTCAAGCAAGTGCGCACACAGGGGAGTGCACACTCAGGGGAGCGCTCACTCAGTGAAGTGCACACTCAGGGGAGACCACACTCAGGGGGGTGCACACCCTGAAGAGTGCACACTCAGGGGAGTGCACACTCAGGGGAGTGCACACTCAGGTGAGCATGCACTCAGGGTAGTGCACACTCAGGGGAGTTCTCACTCAGGTGAATTCTCACTCAGTAGTCTTCACTCAGGCGAGTGCACACTCAGGGGAGAGCACACTCAGGGGAGTGTACACTCAGGGGAGTGCTCACTCAGTGGAGTGCACACTCAGGGGAGTCCTCACTCAGGCGAGTTGACACTCAGAGGAGTGCACACTCAGCGGTGTCCTCACTCTGGCGAGTGCACACTCAGGGGAGTGTGCACTCAGGGGAGTGCACACTCAGGTGAGCGTGCACTCAGGGGAGTGCACACTCAGGTGAGCATGCACTCAGGGGAGTGCACACTCAAAGTAGTCCTCACTCAGGTGAGTTCTCACTCAGTAGTCCTCACTAAGGCGAGTGCACACACAGGGGAGAACACACTCAGGGGAGTGTACAATTAGGGGAGTGCTCATTCAGGGGAGTGCACTCTCAGGGGTGCCCTCACTCAGGCGAGTGCACACTCAGGGGTGTGCCCACTCAGGGGAGTGCACACTCAGGTGAGCATGCACTCAGGTGAGTGCACACTCAGGGGAGTCCTCACTCAGGCGAGTTCTCACTCAGTAGTCCTCACTCAGGCGAGTGCACACTCAGGAGAGAGCACACTCAGGGGAGTGTACACTCAGGGGAGTGCTCATTCAGTGGAGGGTACACTCAGGGGAGTCCTCTCTCAGGCGAGTTCACACTCAGGGGAGTGCACACTCAGGGGTGTCCTCACTCAGGTGAGAGCACACACACATGAGCATGCACTCAGGTGAGTGCACACTTAGGGCCGTCCTCACTCAGGCGACTTCACACTCAGTAGTCCTCACTCAGGCGAGGGTACACTCAGGGAAGTGCACACTCAGGAGAGCGCTCACTCATTGGAGTGCTCACTCAGGGGAGTGCACACTCAGGGGTGAGCACACTCAGGGGAGTGCACATTCAGTGGAGTGCACACCCAGTGGCGTCCTCACTCAGGTGAGTTCACACTAGAGCGAGTGCACACACAGGGGAGTGCACACTCAGGGGACCGCTCACTCAGTGAAGTGCACACTCAGGAGAGCACACACTCAGGGGAGTGCACACCCTGAAGAGTGCACACTCAGGGTAGTGCACACTCAGGGGTGTCTACACCCCAGTGAGTGGACACTCAGGGGTGTGTGCACTCCAGGGAGTGCTCACTCAGGGGAGTGCACACTCAGGGGAGAGCACACTCAGGGGAGTGTACACTCAGGCGAGTGCACACGCACATGAGCGTGCACTCAGGTTGGTGCACACTTAGGGCCGTCCTCACTCAGGCGACTTCACACTCAGTAGTCCTCACTCACACGAGGGCACACTCAGGGGAGTGCACACTCAGGGGAGCGCTCACTCAGGGAAGTGCACACTCAGGGTAGCGCACACTCAGGGGAGTGCACACTCAGGGTAGCGCTCACTCAGGGGAGTTTTCAGTAAAGTGAGCGCACACTCAGGGAAATGCACACTCAGGGGAGTCCTCAAACAGGCGAGTGCACACTCAGGAGAGCGCTCACTCTTTGGAGTGCTCACTCAGGGGAGAGCACACTCAGGGGAGTGTACACTCAGGGGAGTGCTCACTCAGTGGAGTGCACACTCAGGGGAGTCCTCACTCAGGCGAGTTGACACTCAGAGGAGTGCACACTCAGCGGTGTCCTCACTCTGGCGAGTGCACACTCAGGGGAGTGCGCACTCAGGGGATTGCACACTCAGGTGAGCATGCACTCAGGGGAGTGCACACTCAGAGTAGTCCTCACTCAGGTGAGTTCTCACTCAGTAGTCCTCACTAAGGCGAGTGCACACACAGGGGAGAACACACTCAGGGGAGTGTACAATTAGGGGAGTGCTCATTCAGGGGAGTGCACTCTCAGGGGTGCCCTCACTCAGGCGAGTGCACACTCAGGGGTGTGCATACTCAGGGGAGTGCACCCTCAGGTGAGCATGCACTCAGGTGAGTGCACACTCAGGGGAGTCCTCACTCAGGCGTGTTCTCAATCAGTAGTCCTCACTCAGGCGAGTGCAAACTTAGGGGAGAGCACACTCAGGGGAGTGTACACCCAGGGGAGTACTCGGTCAGTGGAGTGCACACTCAGGGGAGTCCTCACTCAGTCGATTTCACACTCAGGGGAGTGCATACTCAGGGGTGTCCTCACTCAGGTGAGTGCACACTCATGTGACCGTGCACTCAGGTGAGTGCACACTTAGTGGCCTCCTCACTCAGGCGACTTCACACTCAGTAGTCCTCACTCAGGCGAGTGCACACTCAGGGAAGTGCACACTCAGGGGAGCACACATTCAGGGGAGTGCACACTCAGGGGAGTCCTCACTCAGGCGAGTTAACACTCAGAGGAGTGCACACTCAGCGGTGTCCTCACTCTGGCGAGTGCACACTCAGGGGAGTGCGCACTTAGGGGAGTGCACACTCAGGTGGGCATGCACTCAGGTGAGTGCACACTCAGGGGAGTCCTCACTCAGGAGAGTTCTCACTCAGTAGTCCTCACTCAGGCGAGTGCACACTCAGGGGAGGGTACACTCAGGGGAGTGTACACTCGGGAGTGCTCATTCAGTGGAGGGTACACTCAGGGGAGTCATCACTCAGGCGAGATCACACTCAGGGGAGTGCACACTCAGGGGTGTCCTCACTCAGGCGAGTGCACACTCAGGGGAGCGCTCACTGAGGGAAGTGCACACTCAGGGGAGCGCACACTCAGGGGAGTGCACATTCAGTGGAGTGCACACTCAGGTGAGCATGCACCAGGTGAGTGCACACTCAGGGGAGTCCTCACTCAGGCGAGTTCTCACTCAGTAGTCCTCACTCAGGCGAGTGCACACTCAGGGGAGAGCACACTCAGGGGAGTGTACACTCAGGGGAGTGCTCATTCAGTGGAGGGTACACTCAGGGGAGTCCTCTCTCAGGCGAGTTCACACTCAGGGGAGTGCACACTCAGGGGTGTCCTCACTCAGGTGAGTGCACACACACATGAGCGTGCACTCAGGTGAGTGCACACTTATTGCCGTCCTCACTCAGGCGACTTCATACTCAGTAGTCATCACTCAGGCGAGGGCACACTCAGGGAAGTGCACACTCAGGAGAGCGCTCACTCATTGGAGTGCTCACTCAGGGGAGTGCACACTCAGGGGTGAGCACACTCAGGGGAGTGCACATTCAGTGGAGTGCACACCCAGGGGAGTCCTCACTCAGGCGAGTTCACACTAGAGCGAGTGCACACTCAGGGGAGTGCACACTCAGGGGACTGCTCACTCAGTGAAGTGCACACTCAGGGGAGCACACACTCAGGGGAGTGCACACCCTGAAGAGTGCACACTCAGGGTAGTGCACACTCAGGGGTGTCTACACCCCAGTGAGTGGACACTCAGGGATGTGTGCACTTCAGGGAGTGCTCACTCAGGGGAGTGCACACTCAGGGGAGAGCACACTCAGGGGAGTGTACACTCAGGCGAGTGCACACGCACATGAGCGTGCACTCAGGTGGGTGCACACTTAGGGCCGTCCTCACTCAGGCGACTTCACACTCAGTAGTCCTCACTCACACGAGGGCACACTCAGGGGAGTGCACACTCAGGGGAGCGCTCACTCAGGGAAGTGCACACTCAGGGTAGCGCACACTCAGGGGAGTGCACACTCAGGGGAGCGCTCAATCAGGGGAGTTTTCAGTAAAGTGAGCGCACACTCAGGGGAATGCACACTCAGGGGAGTCCTCACTCAGGCGTGTTCTCAATTAGTAGTCCTCACTCAGGCGAGTGCAAACTCAGGGGAGAGCACACTCAGGGGAGTGTACTCCCAGGGGAGTACTCGTTCAGTGGAGTGCACACTCAGGGGAGTCCTCTCTCAGTCGATCTCACATTCAGGGGAGTGCACACTCAGGGGTGTCCTCACTCAGGCGAGTGCACACTCACGTGAGCGTGCACTCAGGTGAGTGCACAGTTAGAGGCCTCCTCACTCAGGTGACTTCACACTCAGTAGTCCTCAGGCGAGTGCACACTCAGGGAAGTGCACACTCAGGGGAGCACACATTCAGGGGAGTGCACACTCAGGGGAGTCCTCACTCAGGCGAGTTAACACTCAGAGGAGTGCACACTCAGCGGTGTCCTCACTCTGGCGAGTGCACACTCAGGGGAGTGCGCCCTTAGGGGAGTGCACACTCAGGTGAGCATGCACTCAGGTGAGTGCACACTCAGGGGAGTCCTCACTCAGGAGAGTTCTCAGTCAGTAGTCCTCACTCAGGCGAGTGCACACTCAGGGGAGTGTACACTCAGGGGAGTGTACACTCAGGGGAGTGCTCATTCAGTGGAGGGTACACTCAGGGGAGTCATCACTCAGGCGATTTCACACTCTGGGGAGTGCACACTCAGGGGTGTCCTCACTCAGGTGAGTGCACACACACATGAGCGTGCACTCAGGTGAGTGCATACTTAGGGCCGTCCTCACTCAGGCGACTTCACACTCAGTAGTCCTCACTCAGGCGAGGGCACACTCAGGGAGGTGCACACTCAGGGGAGCGCTCACTCAGGGAAGTGCACACTCAGGATAGCGCACACTCAGGGGAGTGCACACTCAGGGGAGCGCTCACTCAGGGGAGTTTTCAGTAAAGTGAGCGCACACTCAGGGGAATGCACACTCAGGGGAGTCCTCAAACAGGCGATACACACTCAGGAGAGCGCTCACTCATTGGAGTGCTCACTCAGGGGAGTGCACACTCAGGGGAGAGCACACTCAGGGGAGTGCACATTCAGTGGAGTGCACACCCAGGGGAGTCCTCACTCAGGCGAGTTCACACACAAGCGAGTGCACACTGAGGGGAGTGCACACTCAGGGGACCGCTCACTCAGTGAAGTGCACACTCAGGGGAGCACACACTCAGGGGAGTGCACACCTTGAAGAGTGCACACTCAGGGGAGTGCACACTCAGGGGTGTCTACACACCGCTGAGTGGACACTCAGGGGTGTGTGCACTCCAGGGAGTGCTCACTCAGGGGAGTTCACACTCAGGGGAGAGCACACTCAGGGTAGTGTACACTCAGGGGAGAGCACATTCAGTGGAGTGCACACTCAGGGGAGTCCTCACACAGGTGAGTTCACACTCAGGGGTGTGCACACTCAGGAGTGTCCTCACACAGTCGAGTGCACACTCAGGGTAGTGCACGCTCAGGGGAGTGCACACTCAGGGTAGTGCACGCTCAGGGGAGTGCACACTCAGGGGAGTGCACACTCAGGAGTGTCCTCACTCAGGGGAGCGCTCACTCAGGGAAGTGCACACTCAGGGTAGCGCACACTCAGGGGAGTGCACACACAGGGGAGCGCTCACTCAGGGGAGTTTTCAGTAAAGTGAGCGCACACTCAGGGGAATGCACACTCAGGGGAGTCTTCAAACAGGCGAGTGCACACTCAGGGAGAGCGCTCACTCAACGGAGTGCTCACTCAGGGGACTGCACACTCAGGGAAGAGCACACTCAGGGGTGTGCACATTCAGTGGAGTGCAATCCCAGGGGAGTCCTCACTCAGGCGAGTTCACACTCAAGCAAGTGCGCACTCAGGGGAGTGCACACTCAGGGGAGCGCTCACTCAGTGAAGTGCACACTCAGGGGAGACCACACTCCGGGGGGGGGGGGAAAACCTTGAAGAGTGCACACTCAGGGGAGTGCACACTCAGGGGAGAGCACACTCAGGGGAGTGCACATTCAGTGGAGTGCAATCCCAGGGGAGTCCTCACTCAGGCGAGTTCACACTCAAGCGAGTGCGCAGTCAGGGGAGTGCACACTCAGGGGAGCGCTCACTCAGTGAAGTGCACACTCAGGGGAGACCACACTCAGGGGGGTGCACACCCTGAAGAGTGCACACTCAGGGGAGTGCACACTCAGGTGAGCATGCACTCAGGGTAGTGCACACTCAGGGGAGTTCTCACTCAGGTGAATTCTCACTCAGTAATCCTCACTCAGGCGAGTGCACACTCAGGGGAGGGCACACTCAGGGGAGTGTACACTCAGGGGAGTGCTCATTCAGTGGACTGCACACTCAGGGGAGTCCTCACTCAGGGGAGTGCACACTCAGGGGTGTCCTCACTCAGGAGAGTGCACACTCATGTGAGCGTGCACTCATGTGAGTGCACACTTAGCGGCGTCCTCACTCAGGCGACTTCACACTCAGTAGTCCTCACTCAGGCGAGTGCACACTCTGGGGAGTGAACACTCAGGGGAGCGCTCACTCAGGGAAGTGCACACTCAGGGTAGCACACACTCAGTGGAATGCACACTCATGGGAGCGCTCACTCACGGGAGTTTTCAGTAAAGTGAGCTCACCCTCAGGGGATGCACACTCAGAGGAGTCTTCACACAGGCGAGTGCACACTCAGGAGAGCGCTCACACATAGGAGGGCACACACAGGATAGTGTGCACTCAGTGGAGTCCTCACTCAGGGGAGTGCACACTCAGGGGAGTGCACACACTGGGGAGCGCACACTCAGGGGAGGGCACACTCAGGGCAGCCTTCACCCAGGCAATTGCACACTCAGGGGAGTGCGCACTCAGTTGAGTGCACACTCAGGGGAGTGCACACCCTGAAGAGTGAACACTCCGGGGAGTGCACACTCAGGGGAACCTCACTCAGGGAAGTCCTCAGTCGTTAGAGTGCGAACTCAAAAGAGTGCGCACTCAGGGGAGGGCTCACACAAAGGAGTCATCACTCAAGCGAGTGCCCCCTCAGGAGACCGCTCACTCAGGGGAGTTCACAGTCAGGGGAGAGCACACTCAGGGGAGTGTACACTCAGGGGTGTCCTCACTCAGGCGAGTGCACACTCAGGTGAGCGTACACTCAGGTGAATGCACACTTAGGGGCGTCCTCACTCAGGCGAGTGCACACTCAGGGGTGTCCTCACTCAGGCAAGTGCACACTCAGCGAAGTGTACACTCAGGGGAGCGCCCACTCAGGGAAGTGCACACTCAGGGGAACGCTCACTCAGGGGAGTTTTCATTAAGTGAGCGCACGTTCAGGGGAGTGCAGACACAGGGGGGTCCTCACACAGGCGATTGCACACTCAGGAGAGCGCTCACTCATGGGAGTGCTCACTCAGGATAGTGTGCACTCAGTGGAGTCCTCACTCAGGGGAGAGCACACTCAGGGGAGTGCACACACAGGGGAGCGTACACTCAGGGGAGGGCACACTCAGGGGTGTGTGCACTCCAGGGAGTGCTCTCTCAAGGGAGCGCACACTCAGGGGAGAGCACACACAGGGGAGTGTACCCTCAGGGGAGTGCACTTTCAGTGGAGTGCACACTCAGGCGATTCCTAACTCAGGAGAGTTCTCACTCAGGGGAGTGCACACTCAGGGGTGTCCTCACTCAGGTGAGTGCACACTCAGGGGAGTTCACACTCATGGGAGAGCACACTCAGGGTAGTGTACACTCAGGGGAGTGCACATTCAGTGGAGTGCACACTCAGGGGAGTCCTCACACAGGTGAGTTCACACTCAGGGGTGTGCACACTCAGGAGTGTCCTCACTCATGCGAGTGCACACTCAGTTTAGTGCACGCTCAGGGGAGCCCTAACTCAGGGAAGTGAACACTCAGGGGAGCGCACACTCAGGGGAGTGCATACTCTGGGGAGCGCTCACTCAGGGGAAATTTCAGTAAAGTGAGCGCTCACTCAGGGGAGTGCACACTCAGAGGATTCCTCACACTAGCGAGTGCACACTCAGGAGAGCGCTCACTCATGGGAGTGCACACTCAGGATAGTGTGCACTCAGTGCAGTCCTCACTCAGGGGAGTGCACACTCAGGGGAGTGCACACTCAGGGGTGTCTACACCCAGGCGAGTGCACACTCAGGTGTGAGTGCACTCAGGGGAGTGCTCACTCAGGGGAGAGCCCACTCAGGGGAGTGTACACTCCGGTGAGTGCACATTCAGTGGAGTGCACACTCAGGGGAGTCCTCACCCAGGCGAGTTCACACTCAGGGGAGTGCACACTCAGGGGTGTCCTCACTCAGGGTAGAGCACACTCAGGGGAGTGTACACTCCCGGGAGTGCACATTCAGTGAGTTGCACACTCAGGGGAGTCCTCACTCAGGCAAGTGCACACTCAAGGGAGTGCGCACTCAGGGGAGTGCACACTCAGGTGAGCATGCACACAGTGGAGTGCACACTCAGGGGAGTCCTCACTGAGGCGTGTTCTCACTCAATAGTCCTCACTCTGGTGAGTGCACACTCAGGGGAGAGCACACTCAGGGGAGTATAAACTCAGGGGAGTTCTCATTCATTGGAGTGCCCACTCAGGGGAGTACTCACTCAGGCGAGTTCATACTCAGGGGAGTGCACACTCCGGGGTGTCCTCACTCAGGCGAGTGAACACTATGTTGAGCGTGCACTCAGGTGAGTGCACACTTAGGGCCGTCCTCACTCAGGCGATTTCACACTCAGTAGTCCTCACTCAGGCGAGTACACACTCAGGGGAGTGCACACTCAGGGGAGCGCTCACTCAGGGAAGAGCACACTCAGGGGAGCGCACACTCAGGGGAGTGCACACTCAGGGGAGTGCTCACTCAGGGGAGTTTTCAGTAAAGTGAGCTCACACTCAGGGGAATGCACACTCAGAGGAGTCCTCACACAGGTGAGTGCACAATCAGGAGAGCGCTCACTCATTGGAGGGCTCACTCAGGGAAGAGCACACTCAGGGGAGTGTACACTCAGGGGAGTGCACACTCAGGGGAGTGCACAATCAGGGGAGTCCTCACTCAGACGAGTTGACACTCAGAGGAGTGCACACTCAGCGGTGTCCTCACTCTGGCGAGTGCACACTCAGGGGTGTACACACTCAGGTGAGCATGCACTCACGGGAGTGCACACTCAGAGGAGTCCTCACTCAGGTGAGTTCTCAGTAGTCCTCACTCAGGCGAGTGCAAACTCAGGGGAGAGCACACTCAGGGGAGTGTACACTCAGGGGAGTGCTGGTTCCGTGGAGTGCACACTCAGGGGAGTCCTCACTCAGGCGATTTCACACTCAGGGGAGTGCACACTCAGGGGTGTCCTCACTCAGGTGAGTGCACACTCACGTGAGCGTGCACTCAGGTGAGTGCACACTTAGGGCCCTCCTCACTCAGGCGACTTTACACTCAGTAGTCCTCACTCAGGCGAGTGCACACTCAGGGAAGTGCACAATCAGGGGAGCACACATTCAGGGGAGTGCACACTCAGGGGAGAGCTCACTCAGGGGAGTTTTCATTAAAGTGAGTGCACACTCAGGGGAATGCACACTCAGGGGAGTCCTCAAACAGGCGAGTGCACACTCAGGAGAGCGCTCACTCATTGGAGTGTTCACTCAGGGGAGTGCACACTCAGGGGAGAGCACACTCAGGGGAGTGTACACTCAGGGGTGTGCACAATCAGTGGAGTGCACACTCAGGGGAGTCCTCACTCAGGCGAGTTCACACTCAGGCGAGTGCACACACAGGGGAGTGCACACTCAGGGGAGCGCTCACTCAGTGAAGTGCACACTCAGGGGAGTGCACACTCAGGGGAGTGCACACCCTGAAGAGTTAACACTCAGGGGAGTGCACACTCATGGGAGTGCACACTCAGGGGTGTCTACACCCCGGCGAGTGCACACTCAGGTGTGTGTTCACTCCAGGGAGTGCTCACTCAGGGGAGAGCACACTCAGGGGGGTGTACACTCAGGGGAGTGCACATTCAGTGTATTGCACACTCAGGGGTGTCCCCACTCAGGCGAGTGCACACTCAGGGGAGTGCACACTCAGGGAAGCACTCACTCAGTTGAGTGCACACTCAGGGGAGCGCACACTCAGGGGAGTGCATACTCAGGGGAGCGCTCACTCGGGAGTTTTCAGTAAAGTGAGCACACACTCAGGGGAGTGCACACTCAGGGGATTCCTCACACAGGCGAGTGCAAACTCAGGAGAGCGCTTACTCTTGGGAGTGCACACTCAGGAAAGTTTGCACTCAGTGGAGTCCTCACTCAGGGGAGTGCACACTCAGGGGAGTACACACTCAAGGGAGTGCACACACAGGGGAGCGCACACACAGGGCAGGGCACACTCAGGGGATTCCTCACTCAGGAGAGTGCAAACTCAGAGGAGTGCAAACTCAGGGGGGCGCTATCTCAGGGGAGTGCACACCCTGGGGAGCGAACACTCAGGGGAGTGCACACTCAGGGGTGTCTTCACCCAGGCGAGTGCACACTGAAGGGTGTGTGCACTCAGGGGAGCGCACACTCAGGGGAGTGCACATCCTGAAGAGTGAACACTCAGGGGATTGCGCACGCAGGGGAGTGCACACTCAGGTGAGCATGCACTCATTGGAGTGAACGCTCAGGGGAGTACTTACTCAGGCGAGTTCTCACTCAGTAGTCCTCACTCAGGCGAGTGCACACTCAGGGGAGTGCACACTCAGGGGAGCGCACACTCAGGGGAGAGCACACTCAGGGGAGTGTACACTCAAAGGAGTGCTCATTCAGTGGAGTGCACACTCAGGGGAGTCCTCATTCAGGCAAGTCCACACTCACGGGAGTGCACACTCAGGGGTGTCCTCACTCAGGCGAGTGCACACACATGGGAGTGAGCACTCAGGGGAGTGCACATCCTGAAGAGTGAACACTCAGGGGAGTCCGCACGCAGGGGAGTGCACACTCAGGTGAGCATGCACTCAGGGGACTGAACGCTCAGGGGAGTGCTTACTCAGGCGAGTTCTCACTCAGCAGTCCTCAGGCGAGGGCACACTCAGGGGAGTGCACACTCAGGGGAGTGCTCACTCAGGGAACTGCACACTCAGGGGAGTGCACACTCAGGGGAGTGCACACACAGGGGAGTGCACACTCAGTGGTGCCTTCACCCAGGCGAGTGCACACTCAAGGGAGTGCACACTCAGGGGTATCTAAACCCAGGCAAGTGCACTCTCAGGGGAGTGCACACTCAGGGGAGCCCACACTCAGGGGAGTGAACACACTGATTAGTGAATGCTCAGGGAGTGCTCACTCAGTGGAGTGCACACTCAGGTGAGCATGCACTCAGGTGAGTGCACACTCAGGGGAGTCCTCACTCAGGTGAGTTCACACTCAGTAGTCCTCACTAAGGCGAGTGCACACTCAGTCGAACGCACACTCAGGGGAGTGCACATCCTGAAGAGTGAACGCTCAGGCGAGTGCACACTCAGGGGGGTGCACACTCAGAAGTGTCTACACCCAGGCGAGTGCACACTCAGGGAAGTGAGCACTGAGGGGAGCGCACACTCAGGGGAGTGCACACCCTGAAGAGTGAACACACAGGGGAGTGTTCACTCAGGGGAGTGCACACTCAGGGGAGAGCACACTCAGGGGAATGTACACTCAAAGGAGTGCTCATTCAGTAGAGTACACACCCAGGGGAGTCCTCACTCAGGCAAGTTCACACTCACGGGAGTGCACACTCAGGGGTGTTCTCACTCAGGCGAGTGAGCACACATGGGACTGCACACTCAGGAGAGCATGCACTCAGGGGAGTGCACACTCAGGGGATTCCTCACTCAGGCAAGTTCACACTCAGTAGTCCTCACTGAGGCGAGTGCACACTCGGGGAGTGCACACTCAGGGGAGCGCTCACTCAGGGAAATGGACACTCAGGGGAGCGCACACTCAGGGGAGTTCACACTTAGGGGTGCCTTCACACAACCGAGTGCACACTCAGGGGAGTGCACACTCAGGGTAGCACACACTCAGGGGAGTGCACATCCTGAAGACTGAACACTCAGGGGAGTGCGCACGCAGGGGTGTGCACACTCAGGTGAGCATGCGCTCAGGGGAGTGCATGCTCAGGGGAGTCCTAACTCAGGCGAGTTCTCACACAGTAGTCCTCACTCAGGCGAGTTCACACTCATGGGAGTGCACACTTAGGGGAGTGCAAACCCAGTGGTGCCTTCACCCAGGCGAGTGCACACTCAGGGGAGTGCACACTCAGTGGTGTCTACAACCAGGCGAGTTCACACTCAAGGGAGTGCGCACTTAGGGGAGCGCACACTCAGGGGAGTGCACACTCAGGGGAGTGCACATCCTGAAGAGTGAACACTCAGGGGAGTGCACACTCAGGGGAGTGCACACACAGGGGTGGCTACACCCAGGCGAGTGCACACTCAGGGGAGTGCACACTCAGGTTAGCGCACACTCAGGGGAGTGCACATCCTGAAGAGTGAACACTCAGGGGAGTGCACATTCAGGGGAGTGCACAGTCAGGGGTGTCCTCACTCAGTCGAGTGCACACCCAGGGGAGTGGGTGCTCAGGGGAGTGCTTACTCAGGAGAGCATGAACTCAGGGGAGTGCACACACAGGGGAGACCTCACTCAGGCGACTTCACACTCAGTAGCCCTCACTCAGGCGAGGGCACACTCAGGGGAGTGCACACTCAGGGGAGCGCTCACTCAGGGGAGTGCACACACAGGGGATCGCACACTCAGGGGAGTTCACACTCAGGGGAGTCTTCACCTAGGCGAGTGCACACTCAGGGGAGAGCGCACTCAGGGGAGCGCACACTCAGGGGAGTGCGCACTCTGAGTAGTGAACACTCAGGGGGGTGCTCACTCAGGGGAGTGCACACTCAGGTGAGCATGCACTCAAGGGAGAGCACACTCAAGGGAGTCCTCACTCAGGCGAGTTCACGCTAAGTAGTCCTCACTCAGGCGAGTGCACTCTCAGGAAAGTTGCACACTCAGGGGAGTGCACATTCAGGGAAGTGCACATCCTGAAGAGTGAACACTCAGGGGAGTGCACACTCAGGGGAGTGCACACTCAGAAGTGTCTACTCCCAGCCGAGTGCACACTCAGGGGAGTGTGCACTCAGTGGAGTGAACATTCAGGTGAGTGCACACTTAGGGGCGTCCTCACTCAGCCGACTTCACACTCAGTAGTCCTCACTCAGGCGACTGCACACTCAGGGGAGTGCACACTCAGGGGAGCGCTCACATAGGGAAGTGCACACCCAGGGGAGCGCTCACTTAGGGGAGTGCACACTCAGGGGAGTGGTCACTCAGGGGAGTTTTCAGTAAAGTGAGCGCACACAGTGGAATGCACACTCAGAGGAGTCCTCACACAGGCGAGTGCACACTCAGGAGAGCGCTCACTCATTGGAGTGCTCACTCAGGGGAGAGCACACTCAGGGGAGTGTACACTCAGGGGAGTGCACATTCAGTGTAGTGTACACTCAGGGGAGTCCTCACTAAGGCGAGTCCACACTCACGGGAGTGCACACTCAGGGGTGTCCTCACTCTGGCGAGTGCACACTCAGGGGAGTGCGCAGTCAGGGGAGTGCACACTCAGGTGAGCATGAACTCAGGGGAGTGCACACTCAGAGGAGTCCTCATTAATATGAGTTCTCACTCAGTAGTCCTCACTCAGGTGAGTGCACACTCAGGGGAGAGCACACTCAGGGGAGTGTACACTTAGGGGAGTGCTCATTCAGGGGAGTGCACACTCAGGGGAGTCCTCACTCAGGCGAGTTCACAATCAGGGGAGGGCACACTCAGGGGTGTCCTCACTCAGGCGACTGCACACTCAGGGGTTTGTGCACTCAGGGGAGTGCACATTCAGGTGAGCGTGCACTCAGGGGAGTGCACACTTAGTGGCGTCCTCACTCAATCGACTTCACACTGAGTAGTCCTCACTCAGGCGAGTGCAAACTCAGGGGAGTGCACACGCAGGGGAGCGCTCACTCAGGGAAGTGCACACTCAGGGGAGCGCACACACAGGGGAGTGCACACTCAGGGCAGCACTCACTCAGGGGAGTTTTCATTAAAGTGAGCGCACACTCAGGGGAGTGCACATTCAGGGGAGTGCACACACAGGCGAGTGCACACTCAGGAGACTGCTCACTCATATTAGTGCACACACAGGATAGTGTGCACTCAGTGGAGTCCTCACTCAGGGGAGTGCACACACATGGGAGCGCACACCCAGGTGAGGGCACACTCAGGGGAGCGCACACACAGGGGAGTGCATACTCAGGGGAGCGCTCACTCAGGGGAGTTTTCAGTAAACTGAGCGCACACTCAGGGGAGTGCACACTCAGGGGATTCCTCACACAGGTGTGTGCACACTCAGGGGAGGGCTCACTCATGGGAGTGTACACTCAGATTAGTGTGCACTCAGTGGAGTCCTCACCCAGGGGAGTGCACACCCAGGGGAGAGCACACTCAGGGGAGCGCACACTCAGGGGAGAGCACACTCAGGGGAGGGCACACTCAGGGGAGACCTCACTCAGGAGAGTGCAAACTCAAAGGAGTGCACACACAGGGGAGCGCTCTCTCAGGGGAGTGCACACCCTGGGGAGAAAACACTCTGGGGAGTGCACACTCAGGGGTGTCTACACCCAGGCGTGTGCACATCCAGGTGTGAGTGCACTCAGGGGAGTGCTCACTCAGGGGAGTGCACACTCAGGGGAGAGCACACTCAGGGGAGTGTACACTCCGAGGAGTGCACATTCAGTGAGGTGCACACTTAGGGGGTCCTCACTCAGGCGAGTTCACACTCAAGGGAGTGCACACTCAGGGATGTCCTCACTCAGGCGAGTGCACACTCAGGGGAGTGTGCCCTCAGGGGAGTGCACACTCAGGTGAGCATGCACACAGGGGAATGCACACTCAGGGGAGTCCTCACTCTGGCGAGTTCTCACTCAGTAGTCCACACTCAGGCGAGTGCACACTCAGGGGAGAGCACACTCAGGGGAGTGCATACTCAGGGGAGAGCACACTCAGGGTAGTGTACACTCCGGGGAGTGCACATTCAGTGCGGTGCACACTCATGGGAGTCCTCACTCAGGTGAGATCACACTCAGGGGAGTGCACACTCTGGGGTGTCCTCACTCAGGTGAGTGTACACTCAGGGGAGTGCGCACTCAGGGGAGTTCTCACTCAGTCGAGTTCTCACTCAGTAGTCCTCACTCAGTAGTCCTCACTCAGGCGAGTGCACACTCAGGGGAGAGCACACTCAGGGAAGGGTACACTCAGGGGAGTGCTCATTCAGTGGAGTGCACACTCAGGGGAGTCCTCACTCAGGCGAGTTCACACTCAGGGGAGTGCACACTCAGGGGTGTACTCACACAGGAGAGTGCACACTCATGTGAGCGTGCACTCATGTGAGTGCACACTTAGGGGCGTCCTCACTCAGGCGACTTCACACTCAGTAGTCCTCACTCAGGCGAGTGCACACTCAGGGGAGTGAACACTCAAGGGAGTGCTCACTCAGGAAACGGCACTCTCAGCGTAGTGCACACTCAGGAGAGTGCACATTCAGGGGAGCGCTCACTCAGGGGAGTTTTCAGTAAAGTGAGCTCACACTCAGGGGATGCACACTCAGAGGAGTCCTCACACAGGCGAGTGCACACTCAGGAGAGCGCTCACTCATAGGAGTGCTCACTCAGGGGAGAGCACACTCAGGGGAGTGTACACTCAGGGGAGTGCACATTCAGTGGAGTGCATACTCAGGGGTGTCCTCTCTCAGGAGAGTTCACACTCAGGGGAGGACACACTCTGTGGTGTCCTCACTCTGGCGAGTGCACACTCTGGGGAGTGCACACTCAGGGGAGTGCACACACAAGTGAGCATGCACTCAGGGGAGTGCACACTCAGAGGAGTCCTCACTCAGGCGAGTGCACACTCAGGGGAGAGCACACTCAGGGTAGTGTACACTTAGGGGAGTGCTCATTCAGGGGAGTGCACACTCAGGGGAGTCCTCACTCAGTCGAGTTCACACTCAGGGGAGGGCACTCTCAGGGGTGTCCTCACTCAGGCGAGTGCACACTCAGGTGAGTGTGCACTCAGGGGAGTGCACATTCAGGTGAGCGTGTACTCAGGGGAGTGCACACTTAGAGGCATCCTCACTCAGGTGACTTCACACTCAGTAGTCCTCACTCAGGCGGTTGCACACTCAGAGGAGTGCACGCAGGGGAGCGCTCACTCAGGGAAGTTTTCATTAAAGTGAGCGCACACTCAGAGGAGTGCACACTTAAGGGAGCACTCACTCAGGGGAGGTTTCATTAAAGTGAGAGCACACTCAGGGGAGTGCACACACAGGGGTGTCCTCACGCAGGCGAGTGCACACTCAGGAGAGCGCTCACACATAGGAGGGCACACACAGGATAGTGTGCACTCAGTGGAGTCCTCACTCAGGGGAGTGCACACTCAGGGGAGTGCACACACTGGGGAGCGCACACTCAGGGGAGGGCACACTCAGGGTAGCCTTCACCCAGGCAATTGCACACTCAGGGGAGTGAGCACTCAGTTGAGTGCACACTCAGGGGAGTGCACACCCTGAAGAGTGAACACTCCGGGGAGTGCACACTCAGGGGAACCTCACTCAGGGAAGTCCTCACTCGTTAGAGTGCGAACTCAGAAGAGTGCACACTCAGGGGAGGGCTCACACAAAGGAGTCATCACTCAAGAGAGTGCCCCCTCAGGAGACCGCTCACTCAGGGGAGTTCACACTCAGGGGAGAGCACACTCAGGGGAGTTCACACTCAGGGGTGTCCTCACTCAGGCGAGTGCACACTCAGGTGAGCGTACACACAAGTGAATGCACACTTAGGGGCGTCCTCACTCAGGCGAGTGCACACTCAGGGGTGTCCTCACTCAGGCAAGTGCACATTCAGGGAAGTGTACACTCAGGGGAGCGCTCACTGAGGGAAGTGCTCACTCAGGATAGTGTGCACTCAGTGCAGTCCTCACTCAGGGGAGAGCACACTCAGGGGAGTGCACACACAAGGGAGCGTACACTCAGGGGAAGGCACACTCAGGGGTGTGTGCACTCCGGGGAGTGCTCACTCAGGGGAGTGCACACTCAGGGGAGAGCACACACAGGGGAGTGTACCCTCAGGGGAGTGTACTTTCAGTGGAGTGCACACTCAGGGGATTCCTCACTCAGGAGAGTTCTCACTCAGTGGAGTGCACACTCAGGGGATTCCTCACTCAGGAGAGTTCTCACTCAGGGGAGTGCACACTCAGGGGTGTCCTCACTCAGGCGAGTGCACACTCAGGGGAGCGCTCACTGAGGGAAGTGCACACTCAGGGGAGCGCTCACTCAGGGGAGATTTCAGTAAAGTGAGTGCACACTCAGGGGAGTGCACACTCAGGGGATTCTTCACACAGGTGAGTGCACACTCAGGAGAGCGCTCACCCGTGGGAGTGCACACTCATTATAGTGTGCACTCAGTGGAGTCCTCACTCAGGGGAGTGCACACCCAGGGGGGTGCACACTCAGGGGAGCGCACACTCAGGAGGGCACACACTCAGGGGAGGGCACACACAGGGCAGTCCTCAGTCAGGAGAATGCAAACTCAGAGGAGTGCACAGTTAGGGGAGCGCTCACTCAGGGGAGTGCACACCCTGGGGAGCGAACACTCAGGGGAGTGCACACCCAGGGGTGTCTACAATCAGGCGAGTGCACAGACAGGTGTGTGTGAACTCAGGGGAGTGCTCACTCAGGGGAGTGCACACACAGGGGAGAGCACACTCAGGGGAGTGTACACTCAGGGGAGTGCACATTCAGTGGAGTGCACACTCAGGTGAGCATGCACTCAGGTGAGTGCACACTCAGGGGAGTCCTCACTCAGGCGAGTTCTCACTCAGTAGTCCTCACACAGGCGAGTGCACACTCAGGGGAGAGCACACTCAGGGGAGTGTACACTCAGGGGAGTGCTCATTCAGTGGAGGGTACACTCAGGGGAGTCCTCTCTCAGGCGAGTTCACACTCAGGGGAGTGCACACTCAGGGGTGTCCTCACTCAGGTGAGTGCACACACACATGAGCGTGCACTCAGGTGAGTGCACACTTAGGGCCGTCCTCACTCAGGTGACTTCACACTCAGTAGTCCTCACTCAGGCGAGGGCACACTCAGGGGAGTGCACACTCAGGGGAGCGCTCACACAGGGAAGTGCACACTCAGGGTAGCGCACACTCAGAGGAGTGCACACTCTGGGGAGCGCTCACTCAGGGGAGTTTTCAGTAAAGTGAGCGCACACTCAGGGGAATGCACACTCAGGGGGGTCCTCAAACAGGCGAGTGCACACTCAGGAGAGCGCTCACTCATTAGAGTGCTCACTCAGGGGAGAGCACACTCAGGGGAGTGTACACTCAGGGGAGTGCATATTCAGTGGAGTGCACACTCAGGGGAGTCCTCACTCAGGCGAGCTGACACTCAGAGGAGTGCACACCCAGCGGTGTCCTCACTCTGGCGAGTGCACACTCAGGGGATTGTGCACTCAGGGGAGTGCACACTCAGGTGGGCATGCACTCAGGGGTGTGCACACTCAGAGGAGTCCTCATTCAGGTGAGTTCTCACTCAGTAGTCCTCACTCAGGCGAGTGCACACACAGGGGAGAACACACTCAGGGGAGTGTACACTTAGGGGAGAGCTCATTCTGGGGAGTGCACTCTCAGGGGTGCCCTCACTCAGGCGAGTGCACACTCAGGGGTGTGCACACTCAGGGGAGTGCACACTCAGGTGAGCATGCACGCAGGTGAGTGCACAATCAGGGGAGCCCTCACTCAGGCGAGTTCTCACTCAGTAGTCCTCACTCAGGCGAGTGCAAACTCAGGGGAGAGCACACTCAGGAAAGTGTACACCCAGGGGAGTACTCGTTCAGTGGAGTGCACACTCAGGGGAGTCCTCACTCAGGCGATTTCACACTCAGGGGAGTGCACACTCAGGGGTGTCCTCACTGAGGCGAGTGTACACTCACGTGAGCGTGCACTCAGGTGAGTGCACACTAAGAGGCCTCCTCACTCAGGCGACTACACATCAGTAGTCCTCACACAGGCGAGTGCACACTCAGGGAAGTGCACACTCAGGGGAGCACACATTCAGGGGAGTGCACACTCAGGGGAGTCCTCACTCAGGCGAGTTAACACTCAGAGGAGTGCACACTCAGCGGTGTCCTCACTCTGGCGAGTGCACACTCAGGGGAGTGCGCCCTCAGGGGAGTGCACACTCAGGTGAGCATGCACTCAGGTGAGTGCACACTAAGGGGAGCCCTCACTCAGGAGAGTTCTCACTCAGTAGTCCTCACACAGGCGAGTGCACACTCAGGGGAGGGTACACTCAGGGGAGTGCTCATTCAGTGGAGGGTACACTCAGGGGAGTCCTCACTCAGGCGAGTTCACACTCAGGGGATTGCACACTCAGGGGTGTCCTCACTCAGGCGAGTGAACACACACATGAGCATTCACTCAGGTGAGTGCACACTTAGGGCCGTCCTCACTCAGGCGACTTCACACTCAGTAGTCCTCACTCAGGCGAGGGCACACTCAGGGAAGTGCACACTCAGGGGAGCGCTCACTCAGGGAAGTGCACACTCAGGGTAGCGCACACTCAGGGGAGTGCACACTCAGGGGAGCGCTCACTCAGGGGAGTTTTCAGTAAAGTGAGCGCACACTCAGGGGAATGCACACTCAGGGGAGTCCACAAACAGGCGAGTGCACACTCAGGAGAGCGCTCACTCATTGGAGTGCTCACTCAGGTGTGTGCACACTCAGGGGAGAGCACACTCAGGGGAGTGCACATTCAGTGGGGTGCACACCCAGGGGAGTCCTCACTCAGGCGAGTTCACACTCAAGCGAGTGCCCACTCAGGGGAGTGACCACTCAGGGGACCGCTCACTCAGTGAAGTGCACACTCAGGGGAGCACACACTCAGGGGAGTGCACACCCTGAAGATTGCACACTCAGGGGTGTCTACACACTGGCGAGTGGACACGCAGTGGTGTGTGCACTCCAGGGAGTGCTCACTCAGGGGAGTTCACACTCAGGGGAGAGCACACTGAGGGTAGTGTACACTCAGGGGAGTGCACATTCAGTGGAGTGCACACTGAGGGGAGTCCTCACACAGGCGAGTTCACATTCAGGGGTGTGCACACTCAGGAGTGTCCTCACTCAGGCGAGTGCACACTCAGGGTAGTTCACGCTCAGGGGAGCGCTAACTCAGGGAAGTGAACACTCAGGGGAGCGCACACTCAGGGGAGTGCATACTCTGGGGAGCGCTCACTCAGGGGAAATTTCAGTATAGTGAGTGCTCACTCTGGGGAGTGCACACTCAGAGGATTCCCCACACAGGCGAGTGCACACTCAGGAGAGCGCTCACTCATGGGAGTGCCCACTCAGGATAGTGTACACTCAGTGCAGTCCTCACTCAGGGGAGTGCAGGCTCAGGGGAGTGCACACTCATGGGAGTGCACACACAGGGGAGCGCACACACAGGGCAGGGCACACTCAGGGATTCCTCACTCAGGTGAGTGCAAACTCAGAGGAGGGCACACTCAGGGGAACGCTCTCACAGGGGAGTGCACACCCTGGGGAGCGAACACTCAGGGGAGTGCACACTGAGGGGAGCGCACACTCAGGGGTGTCTACACCCAGGCGAGTGCACACTCAGGTGTGAGTGCACTCAGGGGAGTGCTCACTCAGGGGAGAGCACACTCAGGGGAGTGTACACTCCGGTGAGTACACATTCAGTGGAGTGCACACTCAGGGGAGTCCTCACTCAGGTGAGTTCACACTCAGGGGAGTGCACACTCAGGGGTGTCCTCACTCAGGGGAGAGCACACTCAGGGGAGTGTACACTCCCAGGAGTGCACATTCAGTGAGTTGCACACTCAGGGGAGTCCTCACTCAGGCAAGTGCACCCTCATGGGAGTGCGCACTCAGGGGAGTGCACACTCAGGTGAGCATGAACACAGGGGAGTGCACACTCAGCGGAGTCCTCACTCAGGCGAGTTCTCACTCAGTAGTCCTCAGTCAGGCGAGTGCACACTCAGGGGAGAGCACACTCAGGGGAGTATAAACTCAGGGGAGTGCTCATTCAGTGGAGTGCCCACTCAGGGGAGTACTCACTCAGGCGAGTTCATACTCAGGGGAGTGCACACTCCGGGGTGTCCTCACTCAGGCGAGTGAAAACTCAGGTGAGCGTGCACTCAGGTGAGTGCACACTTAGGGCCGTCCTCACTCAGGTGACTTCACACTCAGTAGTCCTCACTCAGGCGAGTGCACACTCAGGGGAGTGCACACTCACGGGCGCGCTTACTCAGGGGAGTTTTCAGTAAAGTGAGCTCACACTCAGGGGAATGCACACTCAGAGGAGTCCTCACACAGGTGAGTGCACAATCAGGAGAGCGCTCACTCATTGGAGTGCTCACTCAGGGAAGAGCACACTCAGGGGAGTGTACACTCAGGGGAGTGCACATTCAGTGGAGTACACACTCAGGGGAGACCTCACTCAGGCGAGTTGACACTCAGAGGAGTGCACACTCAGCGGTGTCCTCACTCTGGCGAGTGCACACTCAGGGGAGTACACACTCAGGTGAGCATGCACTCAGGGGAGTGCACACTCAGAGGAGTCCTCACTCAGGTGAGTTCTTACTCAGTAGTCCTCACTCAGGCGAGTGCAAACTCAGGGGAGAGCACACTCAGGGGAGAGTACACTCAGGGGAGGGCTCGTTCAGTGGAGTGCACACTCAGGGGAGTCCTCACTCAAGGGATTTCATATTCAGGATAGTGCACACTCAGGGGTGTCCTCACTCAGGCGAGTGCACACTCACGTGAGCGTGCACTCTGGTGAGTGCACACTTAGGGGCCTCCTCACTCAGGCGAATTTACACTCAGTAGTCCTCACTCAGGCGAGTGCACACTCAGGGAAGTGCACTCTCAGGGGAGCACATATTCAGGGGAGTGCACACTCAGGGGAGCACTCACTCAGGGGAGTTTTCATTAAAGTGAGTGCACACTCAGGGGAATGCACACTCAGGGGAGTCCTCAAACAGGCGAGTGCACACTCAGGAGAGCGCTCACTCATTGGAGTGTTCACTCAGGGGAGTGCACACGCAGGGGAGAGCACACTCAGGGGAGTGTACACTCAGGGGAGTGCACATTCAGTGGAGTGCACAATCAGGGGAGTCCTCACTCAGGCGAGTTCACACTCAGGCGAGTGCACACACAGGGGAGTGCACACTCAGGGGAGCGCTCACTCAGTGAAGTGCACACTCAGGGGAGTGCACACTCAGGGGAGTGCACACCCTGAAGAGTTAACACTCAGGGGAGTGCACACTCATGGGAGTGTACACTCAGGGGTGTCTACACCCCAGCGAGTGCACACTCAGGTGTGTGTTCACTCCAGGGAGTGCTCACTCAGGGGAGAGCACACTCAGGGGAGAGCACACTCAGGGGAGTGTACACTCAGGGGAGTGCACATTCAGTGTAGTGCACACTCAGGGGTGTCCCCACTCAGGCGAGTGCACACTCAGGGGAGTGCACACTCAGGGGAGTGCATACTCAGGGAAGCGCTCACTTGGGAGTTTTCAGTAAAGTGAGCACACACTCAGGGGAGTGCACACTCAGGGGATTCCTCACACAGGCGAGTGCACACTCAGGAGAGCGCTCACTCATGGGAGTGCACACTCAGGAAAGTGTGCACTCAGTGGAGTCCTCACTCAGGGGAGGGCACACTCAGGGGAGTGCACACTCAAGGGTGTGCACACACAAGGGTGCGCACACACAGGGCAGGGCACACTCAGGGGATTCCTCACTCAGGAGAGTGCAAACTCAGAGGAGTGCAAATTCAGGGGGGCGCTCTCTCAGGGGAGTGCACACCCTGGGGAGCGAACACTCAGTGGAGTGCACACTCAGGGGTGTCTTCACCCAGGCGAGTGCACACTCAAGGGTGTGTGCACTCAGGGGAGCGCACACTCAGGGGAGTGCACATCCTGAAGAGTGAACACTCAGGGGAGTGCGCACGCAGGGGAGTGCACACTCAGGTGAGCATGCACTCAGGGGAGTGAACGCTCAGGGTAGTACTTACTCAGCCACTTCTCACTCAGTAGTCCTCACTCAGGCGAGTGCACACTCAGGGGAGAGCACACTCAGGGGAGTGCTCACTCAGGGAAGTGCACACTCAGGAGAGTGCACACTCAGGGGAGTGCACACTCAGTGGTGCCTTCACCCAGGCGAGTGCACACTCAGGGGAGTGCACACCCAGGGGTGTCTACACCCAGGCGAGTGCACACTCAGGGGAGTGCGCACCCAGGGGAGTGCACATCCTGAAGAGTGAAAGCTCAGGTGAGTGCACACTCAGGGGAGTTCACCCTCAGTAGTCCTCAATCGGGCGAGTGCACACTCCGGGGAGTGCACACTCAGGGGAACGCACACTCATGGGAGTGCACATCCCGATGAGTGAACGCTCAGAGGAGTGCACACTCAGGGGAGTGCACACTCAGAAGTGTCTACACCCAGGCGAGTGCACACTCAGGGGAGTGCGCACTGAGGGGAGTGCACACTCAGGGGAGTGCACACCCTGAAGAGTGAACACTCAGGGAAGTGTTCACTCAGGGGAGTGCACACTCAGGGGAGAGCACACTCAGGGGAATGTACACTCAAAGGAGTGCTCATTCAGTAGAGTGCACACTCAGGGGACTCCTTACTCAGGCAAGTTCACACTCACGGGAGTGCACACTCAGGGGTGTCCTCACTCAGGCGAGTGAACACTCAGGGGAGAGAGCACACAGGGGACTGCACGCTCAGGAGAGCATGCACTCAGGGGAGTGCACACTCAGGGGTTTCCTCACTCAGGCATGTTCACACTCAGTAGTCCTCACTGAGGCGAGTGCACACTCGGGGAGTGCACACACAGGGGAGCGCTCACTCAGGGAAGTGGACACTCAGGGGAGCACACACTCAGGGTAGTGCACACTTAGGGGTGCCTTCACACAACCGCGTGCACACTCAGGGGAGTGCACACTCAGGGAAGCACACACTCAGGGGAGTGCACATCCTGAAGACTGAACACTCAGGGTAGTGCGCACGCAGGGGAGTGCACACTCAGGTGAGCATGCGCTCAGTGGAGTGCACGCTCAGGGGAGTCCTTACTCAGGCGAGTTCTCACACAGTAGTCCTCAATCAGGCGAGTGCACACTCAGGGGAGTGCACACTTAGGGGAGTGCACACCCAGTGGTGCCTTCACCCAGGTGAGTGCACACTCAGGGGAGTGCACACTCAGGGGTGCCTACACCCAGGTGTGTTCACACTCAAGGGAGTGTGCACTAAGGGGAGCGCACACTCAGGGGAGTGCACACCCTGAAGTGTGAACACTCAGGGGAGTGCTCACTCAGGGGACTGCACACTCAGGTGAGCATGCACTCAGGGGAGTGCACACTCTGGGGAGTCCTAACTCAGGCGAGTTCACACTCAGTAGTCCTCACTCAGACGAGTGCACACTCAGGGGAGTGCACACTCAGGGGAGCGCTCACTCAGGGAAGTGCACACTCAGGGGAGCGAACACTCAGGGGAGTGCACACTCAGAGGTGCCTTCAACCAGGCGAGTGCACACTCAGGGGAGTGGACACTCAGGGGAGCGCACACTCAGGGGAGTACACACCCTGAAGAGTGAACACTCAGGGGAGTGTTCACTCAGGGTAGTGCACACTCAGGGGAGAGCACACTCAGGGGAATGTACACTCAAAGGAGTGCTCATTCAGTAGAGTGCACACTCAGGGGACTCCTTACTCAGGCAAGTTCACACTCACGGGAGTGCACACTCAGGGGTGTCCTCACTCAGGCGAGTGAACACTCAGGGGAGAGAGCACACAGGAGACGGCACACTTAGGAGAGCATGCACTCAGGGGAGTGCACACTCAGGGGATTCCTCACTCAGGCATGTTCACACTCAGTAGTCCTCACTGAGGCGAGTGCACACTCGGGGAGTGCACACTCAGGGGAGCGCTCACTCAGGGAAGTGGACACTCAGGGGAGCACACACTCAGGGGAGTGCACACTTAGGGGTGCCTTCACACAACCGCGTGCACACTCAGGGGAGTGCACACTCAGGGAAGCACACACTCAGGGGAGTGCACATCCTGAAGACTGAACACTCAGGGGAGTGCGCACGCAGGGAAATGCACACTCAGGTGAGCATGCATTCAAGGGATAGCACACTCAAGGGAGTCCTCACTCAGGCGAGTTCACACTAAGTAGTCCTCACTCAGGCGAGTGCACACTCAGGAAAGTGCACACTCAGGGGAGCGCACATTCAGGGGAGTGCACATCCTGAAGAGTGAACGCTCAGGGGAGTGCACACTCTGGGGAGTGCACACTCAGAAGTGTCTACACACAGGCGAGGGCACACTCAGGGGAGTGCGCACTCAGGGGAGCGAACACTCAGGGGAGTGCACACTCAGGGGTGTCCTCACTCAGGCGAGTGCACACTCAGGTGAGCGTGCACTCAGGTGAGTGCACACTTAGGGGCGTCCTCACTCAGGCGACTTCACACTCAGTAGTCCTCACTCAGGCGACTGCACACTCAGGGGAGTGCACACTCAGGGGAGTGCTCTCACAGGGGAGTGCACACCCTGGGGAGCGAACAATCAGGGGAGTGCACACTCAGGGGAGTGCACACTCAGGGGTGTCTACACCCAGGCGAGTGCACACTCAGGTGTGAGTGCACTCAGGGGAGTGCTCACTCAGGGGAGAGCACACTCAGGGGAGTGCGCACTCAGGTGAGCATACACTCAGGGGAGTGCACACTCAGGGGATTCCTCACTCAGGCGAGTTCCCACTCAATAGTCCTCACTCAGGCGAGTGCAGACTCAGGGGAGTGCACACTCAGGGGAGTCCTCACTCAGGCTAATTCCCACTCAGTAGTCCTCACTCAGGGAAGTGCACACTCAGGGGAGCGCACACTCAGGGGAGTGCACACCCTGAGGAAGGAACACTCAGGGGAGTCCGCCCTCATTTGTGTCTTCACCCAGGGGTGTGCACACTCAGGGGAGTGTGCACTCAGGGAAGCGCTCACTCAGGGGAGTGCGCACTCAGGGGAGTGCACACTCATGGAAGTCCTCACTTTGGAGAGTGCGAACTCAGAGAGGTGCACACACAGGGGAGGGCTCACCCGTAGGTGTCATTACTCAAGCGAGCTCCCCCTCAGGAGAGCGCTCATTCAGGGGAGTGCACACTCAGCGGTCTATTCTCCCAGGTTAGTCCACACGCAGGGGAGTGTGCACTCTGGGGAGCACTCACTCAGCAGAGTGCACACTCAGGGGAGCGCACACTCAGGGGAGTGCACAACCTGGGGAGGGAACACTCAGGGGAGTGCACACTCAGGGGAGTGCACACTCAGGGGTGCCTTCCCCCAGGCGAGTGCACACTCAGTGGAGTGCGCACTCAGCGGAGCGCTCACTCAGGATAGTGCACATCCTGAAGTGTGAACACTCAGGGGAATGCACACTCAGGTGAGTGCACACTCAGGGGTGTCTACATCCAGGCGAGTGCACACTCAGGGGAGTGCGCACTCTGAAGAGGGGACACTCAGGGGAGTGCTCACTCAGGGGAGTGCACACTCAGGGGAGAGCACACTCAGGGGAGTGTACACTCAAGGGAGGGCTCATTCAGTGGAGTGCACACACAGGGGAGCACTCACTCACGCGAGTTCACACTCAGGGGAGTGCACACTCTGGGGTGTCCTCACACAGGCGAGTGCACACTCAGGGGAGTTCACAATCAGGGGAGTGGACACTGAGGTGAGCATGCACTCAGGAGAGTGCACACTCAGGGGAGTCCTCACTCAGGCGACTTCACACTCAGTAGTCCTCACTCAGGCGTGTGCACACTCAGGGGAGTGCACACTCAGGGGAGCGCTCACTCAGGGAAGTGCACACTCAGGGGAGCGCACACTCAGTGGAGTGCACACACTGGGGAAGGAACACTCAGGGGAGTGCACACTCAGGGGAGTGCACACTCAGGATTGCCTTCACCCAGGGGAGTGCATACTCAGGGGAGTGCACACTCAGGGGAGTGCACATTCAGGGAAGTCCTCACTCTGGAGAGTGCGAACTCAGAGGGGTGCACACACAGGGGAGGGCTCACCCAAAGGAGTCATCACTCAAGCGAGCGCCCCCACAGGAGAGCGCTCACTCAGGGGAGGTCACACTCAGGGGAGCGCACACTCAGGGGAGTGCACACCCTGGGGAGGGAACACTCATGGGGGTGCACACTCAGGGGAGTGCACACTCAGGGGTGCCTTCACCCAGGCGAGTGAACACTCAGGGGAGTGAGCACTCAGGGGAGCACACACTCAGGGGTGTGCACATCCTGAAGAGTGAACACTCAGGGGAGTGCACACTCAGTGGAGTGCACAATCAGGGGAGCGCTCATTCAGGGAAGTGCACACTCAGGGGAGCGCACACTCAATGGAGTGCACACCCTGGGGAAGGAACACTCAGGGGAGTGCACACTCAGGGGAGTGCACACTCAGGGGTGTCTTCACCCAGGGGAGTGCATACTCAGGGGCGTGCACACTCAGGGGAGTGCACATTCAGGGAAGTCCTCACTTTTTAGTGTGCAAACTCAGAGGGGTGCACACACAGGGGAAGGCTCACCCAAAGGAGTCATCACTCAAGCGAGTGCCCCCTCAGGAGAGTTCTCACTCAGGGGAGTTCACACTCAGGGGAGCGCACACTCAGGAGAGTGCACACCCTGGGGAGGGATCACACAGGGGGGTGCACACTCAGGGGCGTGGACACTCATGGGTGTCTTCACCCAGGGGAGTGCACACTTAGGGGATTGCACACTCAGGGAAGTGCTCACTCAGGGGAGTGCACACTCAGGGGAGTGCACACTCAGGGAAGTCCTCACTCTGGAGAGTGCGAACTCAGAGGGGTGCACACACAGGGGAGGTCTCACCCATAGGAGTCATCACTCAAGTGAATGCCCCCTCAGGAGAGTGCTCACTCAGGGGAGTGCACACTCAGGGGTCTCTTCACCCAGGCGAGTCCACACTCAGGGGAGTGTGCACTTTGGGGGCGCTCACTCAGCGGAGTGCACACTCAGGGGAGCACACACTCAGGGGAGTGCACATCCTGAAGGGTGAACACTCAGGGGAGTGCACACTCAGGTGACTGCACACTCAGGGGTGTCTTCACCCAGGCGAGCGCACACTCAGGGGAGTGCGCACTCAGGGGAGCGCACACTCAGGGGAGTGCACACTCTGAAGAGTGAACACTCAGGGGAGTGCTCACTCAGGGGGTGCACACTCAGTGGAGAGCACACTCAGGGGAGTGTACACTCAAGGGAGTGCTCATTCAGTGGAGTGAAGACTCAGGGGAGCCCTCACTCACGCAAGTTCACACTCAGGGCAGTGCACACTCAGGGGTGTCCTCACTCAGGCGAGTGCACACTCAGGGGAGTGTGCACTCACAGGAGAGCACACTCAGGGGATTGTACACTCAGGGGAGTGCTCATTCAGTGGAGTGCACACTCAGGGGAGTCCTCACTCAGGCGAGTTCACACTCAGGGGAGTGCACACTCAGTGGTGTCCTCACCCAGGGGAGTGCACATGCAGGGGAGTTCGCACACAGGGAAGTGCTCACTCAGGGGAGCGCACACTCAGGCGAGCGCAAACTCCGGGGAGAGCACACTCAGGGGAGAGTACACTCAGGGGTGTCCTCACTCAGGCGAGTGCACACTCAGCTAATAGCACACTCAGGGTAGCGCTCACTCAGGGGAGTGCACACTCAGGGGAGCGCACACTCTGGGGAGCGCACACTCAGGGGAGTGCACAACAGGAGAGTCCTCACTCAGGAGAGTGTGAACTCAGAGGAGTGCACATTCAGCAGAGTGCTAACTCAGGGGAGTGCACACTCTGGTGTGTCCTCACTCAGGCGAGTGCACACTCAGGGGAGTGCGCACTCAGGGGCATGCCCACTCAAGTGAGCATACACTCAGGGGAGTGCACACTCAAGGGCATCCTCACTCAGGCGAGTTCACATTCATGGGTGTGCACACTCAGTAGTCCTCACTCAGGCGAGTGCACACTCAGGGGAGGTCCCACTCAGGGGAGGGCTCACTCAGGGCAGTGCACACTCAGGGGAGTGCACAATCTGGGGAGCGCACACTCAGGGGAGTTCACACTTAGCCGGGCCCTCACTTAGGAGAGTGCGAACTCAGAGGAGTGCACACTCAGGGGAGTGCTCATTCAGGGGAGTACACACTCAGGGGAGTCCTCACTCAGTAAACGGCACACTCAGGGGAGTTCACACTCAGGGAGCCGCTCACGAAGCGGAGTTCCCCTCAGGTGAGCACTTACTCAGTGGAGTGCACACTCAGGGGATCAAACCGGACCAGACCGGCTCAAACAGGATTTGACCAGCTCAATCCGGACCAGACCGGCTCAACCATTTTTGACCGGCTCAAACTGGGGCAGACCGGCTGAAACTGGTTAGGATCTGCTCAAACCAGTCCAGACCAGCTGAATCAGATCAAACAGGACCAGACCGGCTTAAACCGATGTTGACAGGCTCAAACCGGGCCAGACCGGCTCAAACCGGATCACACCGGCTCAAACCGGTTCAAACAGGAACCTGACCGGCTTAAACTGGGTTAATCCGTAGCAGACCGGCTCAAACCGGTTTTGACCGCCTCAAATCGGACCAGACAGGCACTAACCGGTTTTGACTGGCTCAAACCGCACTCAAACTAGACCAGACTGGCTCAAACCGGTTTTGACCGGCCCAGACCAGACCAGCTGAAACCGGACCAGACCGACTCAAACCGGTTTTGAATGGCTCAAACACGACTGGATTGGCTAAAACCGCACCAGACCGGCTCAAACTGGTTTCCACCGGCTCAAACTGGACCAGACCGGCTCAAACCGGTTTTCACCGGCTCAAACCAGACCAGACGGGCTCAAACCGAATCAAACTGGACCAGACCGGCTCTTAGACAAGCTCAAACCGGACCAGACCGGCTCAAACCGGATTTGACTTGCTCAAATCGGACTCAAACCGGACAAGACCGGCTAAAACCGAATCAAACCATACCAGACCGGCTCTTAGACCGGCTCAAACCCGAGCAGACCGGCTCAAACCGGAGCAGACCGGCTCAAATCGGACTGAATCCGGACCAGACCGGCTTTAACCAGATCTAACCGGACCAGACCGGCTCAAACCAGGGTTGACCGGCTCAAACCCAACCAGACTGGCCGAAACCGGACCAGACTGGCTCAAACAGTGTTTGACCGGCTCAAACTGGACTCAAAGGGGACCAGAACGGCTCAAACTGGGTTAGACTGGCTCAAACCGGACCAGACCGGCTCAAACCTAATCAAACCGTACCAGACCGTCTCTTAGACCGGCTAAAACCGGACCAGACCGCCTCAAATCAGACTAAAACCGGACCAGACCGGCTCAAATTGGTGTTGACCGGCTCAAACCTGACTCAAACTGGACCAGACCGGCTCAAACCGGTGTTGATTCACTCGAACCAGACTCAAACCGGACCAGAATGGCTCAAACCGGACCAGACAGGCTCAAATCGGATCAAAACGGACCAGACCGGCTCAAACCGATTTTGACCAGCTGAAACTGGACCAGACCAGCTCAAACCGGACTCAAACCGGACCATACCAGCTGAAAGCGGTTTTGACCGGCTCAAATCGAACCAGACCGGCTCATACCAGTTTTGACCAGCTCACAAAAGCCCAGACCGGCTCTACCGGATCAAACAGGACCAGACCGGCTCAAACCGGCTCAAACCGCACCAGACCAGCTCAAACAGGATTTGACCAGCTCACACCGGACCAGACAGGCTCAAACCGGTTTTGACCGGCTCAAATTGGACTCAAACCGGAACAGACTGCCTCAAACTGGTTTTGACCAGCTCAAACCGGACCAGACAGACCCAAACCGGATCAAACCGGACCAGACCGGCCCTTAGACAGACTCAAACCGGTTTTGACTGGCTCAATACGGACCAGAACGGCTCAAACCGGTTTTGAACGGCTCAAACCGTACCAGACCATCTCAAACCGGACTCAAACCGGACCAGACCAGCTCAAACTGGTTTTGACAGGGTCAAACCAGAACAGACCGGCTCAACTGGATCAAACCGGACCACACCGGCTTTAACCGGATCAAACCAGACCAGACCGTATCAAACCAGGGTTGACAGGCTCAAACCCGACCAGACAGGCTTAATCCGAACCAGACTGGCTCAAACAGGGTTTGACCGGATCAAACCTGAGTCAAAGCGGACCAGAACGGGTCAAACCGGGTTAGAGTGGCTCAAACCGGACCAGACCAGCTCAAACCGGACTCAAACCGGACAAGACCAGCTCAAACCAGTTTTGACTGGTTCAAACCAGACCAGAAAGGCTCAAACCGGTTTTGACCACCTCAAGTCGGACTCAAACCGGACCAGACCGGCTCAAACTGGTGTTAACCGGCTCAAACCTGATTCAAACTGCAACAGACCGGCTCACACCTGTGTTGACTGGCTCGAACCAGACTCAAACCCGAACAGAACGGCGCAAACTGGATCAGACAGGATCAAACCGGATCAAAACGGACCAGACCGGCTCAAACGGGTTTTGACCAGCTGAAACCGGACCAGACCGGCTCAAATCGGATCAAACCGAACCAGACCGTCTCAACCAGATCAAACCGGACCAGACCGGCTTAAACCGTATCAAACCAGACCAGACCGGCTCTTAGACCGTCTCAAACCGGTTTTGATCAGCTCAATACGGACCAGAACGGCTCAAACCGGTTTTGACCGGCTCAAACTGGACCAGACCATCTCAAACCAGACTCAAACCGGACCAGATCAGCTCAAACCGGTTTTTGCCAGCTCAAATCGGACTCAAACCGGACCAGACCGGGTCAAACTAGTGTTGACAGGCTCAAAACTGATTCAAACCGGACCAGGCCAGCTCACACCGGTGGTGACCATCTGGAACCAGACACAAACCCGACCAGAAGGGCTCAAACCGGACCAGACAGGCTCAAACCGGATCAAAACGGACCAGACCGGCTCAAACCGGTTTTGACCAGCTGAAACCGGACCAGACCGGCTCAAATAGGATCAAATCGAACCAGACCGGCTCAACCAGATCAAACCGGACCAGACCGGCTTAAACCAGATCAAACCAGACCAGACTGGCTCTTAGACCATCTCAAACCAGTTTTGATCTGCTCAATACGGACCAGAACGGCTCAAACCGGTTTTGTCCGTCTCAAATTGGACTCAAACAGGAACAGACCGGCTCAAACCTGTTTTGACCAGCTCAAACCGGACCAGACAGAATCAAACTGGATCAAACCGGACTAGTCTGGCTTAAACCGAACCAGACTGGCTCAAACAGGGTTTGACTGGCTCAAAGTGGACTCAAACAGGAACAGAACGGCTCAAGCCGGGTTAGATTGGTTCAAACCGGAGCAGAGCGGCTCAAACTGAAACTAACCGGAACAGACTGGCTCTTAGACCGGCTCAAACCTGTCCAGACTGGCTCAAAACGGTTTTGACCGGCTCAAATCGGACTCAAACTGGACCAGACCGGCTCAAACCGGTGTTGACCAGCTCAAACCGGACTCAAACCGAACCAGACTGGCTCAAACCTGATCAAAACGGACCAGACCAGCTCAAACCGGTTTTGACCAGCTGAAACCGGACCAGACTGGCTCAAATCGGATCAAACCGGACCAGACAGGCTCAAACAGGCTCAAACAGGACCAGACCAGCTCAAACCGGACTCAAACCGGACCAGACCGGCTGAAAACGGTTTTGACCGGCTCATATCGGACCAGACCACGTCAAACTGGAACAAACAGGACCAGACCTGCTCAAGCCAGTTTTGACCAGCTCTAAAAAGCCCAGACCGGCTTTACTGGGTCCAACCAGACCAGACCGGCTCAAACCAGCTCAAACCACACCAGACCGGCTCAAACAGGATTTGACCAGCTAATACTGGACCAGACTGGCTCAAACCGGATTTGACCGGCACAAATTGGACTCAAACTGGAACAGACCGGCTCAAACCGCTTTTGACAAGCTCACACCAGATCAGACAGACTCAAACCGGATCAAACCGGACCAGACCGGCCCGTAGACAGTCTCAAACCGGTTTTGATCGGCTCAATACGGACCAGAACGGCTCAAACCGGTTTTGACCGGCTCAAACCTGACCAGACCATCTCAAACCGGACACAAACCGGACCAGAACAGCTCACACCAGTTTTGACCGGGTCTAACCAGAACAGACCAGCTCAACCGGATCAAACCGGACCAGACCGGCTTTAACCGGATCAAACTGGACCACACCGGCTTTAACCGGATGAAACCGGACCAGACCGTCTCAAACCAGGTTTGATCGGCTCAAACCCGACCAGACTGGCTTAAACCGAACCAGACTGGCACAAACAGGGTTTGACCGGCTCAAACCAGACTCAAACAGCACCAGTCCGGCTTTAACCTGATCAAACCGCACCAGACCAGCTCAAACAGGTTTTGACTGGCTCAAATCGGACGAGAGCAGCACAAACAGTATTTGACCAGCTCAATATAGACTCAAACAGGACCACACCGGCTCAAACCGGTTTTGACCGGCTCAAACCCGACCAGACCGGCTAAAACCAGACAAGACCGCCTCAAACCGGTTTTCACCGGCTTAAAGCGGTCTAGACTGGCTCTAACCGGTTATGACCGGCTCAAACCACACTCAACCCGCACCAGACCATCTCAAACTGGTGTTGTCCGGCTCAAACCGGACTCAAACGGGACCAGACCGACTCAAACCGGTTTTGACCAGCTCAAATCGGACCATAGAGGCAAAAATCGATTTTGACCAGCTCAAAGCAGACTCAAACAAAACCAGACAGGTTCAAACCGGTTTACACTGGCTCAAAGCCGACAAGACCGACTGAAACCGGACGAGACCGGCTGAAACCGGTTTTGACCGGGTCAACCCCGACCAGACCGGCTAAAAACGGACCATACTGGCTCAGACCAGTTTTGACCGGCTCAAACCGAACCAGACCGGCTCAACCGGATCAAACCAGATCAGACCGGCTTAAATCGGATCAAACCAGACCAGAACGGCTTAAACCGGATCAAACTGGACCAGACCGTCTCTTAGAGCGTCTCAAACCGGTTTTCATCCGCTCAATACGGATCAGAACGGTTCAAACCGGTTTTGACCGGCTCAAATCGGACCAGACCGGCTCAAACCAGACTCAAACCGTACCAGAACGGATTAAACCGGTGTTGACTGGCTCAAACCTGACTCAAACTGGACCAGACCAGCTCAAACCGGTGTTGACCAGCTGAAACCGGACTCATACCGTACCAGACCGGCTCAAACCGGTTCTGAACGGCTCAAACCAGACCATACCGGCTCAAAGGAATCAAACCGGACCAGACCGGCTTAAACCAGAGCAAACCGGACCAGACCGGCTCAAACCGGACCAGACCGGCTTAAGGAAGACTAGACCGGCTCTAACCGGTTATGACCGGCTCAAACCGCATTCAATCTGGACCAGACCGTCTCAAACTGGTGTTGTCCCGCTCAAACCACACTCAAAGCAGACCAGAACGGCTCAGAACTGTTTTGACCAGCTCAAATCGGACCAGAGCAGCACAAACCGATTTTGACCAGCTCAAACCACACTCAAACCGGACCAAACCGGCTCAAACCGGTTTTCACTGGCTCAAACCCGACAAGACCGGCTGAAACCGGACGAGACCGGCTGAAACCGGTTTTGAACGGGTCAACCCCGACCAGACCAACTAAAACCGGACCAGACTGGCTCAGACCACTTTTGACCAGCTCAAACCGAACCAGACCGGCTCATCCGGATCAAACCGAACCACACCGGCTTATACCGGATCAAACCGGACCAGACCGGCTCTTAGACCGTCTCAAACCGGTTTTGATCCACTCAAAATGGACCATAACGGCTCCAACCGGGTTTGACTGGCTCAAACCGGACCATACCCGCTTAAACCAGATCAAACCGGACCAGATTGGCTCAAACCAGTTTTGAAAGGCTCAAATAGGACGAGAGTAGCACAAACCGAATTTGACAAGCTCAAACCAGACTCAAACAGGACCACACCAGATCAAACCGGTTTTGACCGGCTCAATCCCGACCAGATCGGCTGAAACTGGACGAGACGGCCTCAAACCGGTTTTGACCGGCTCAAACCCGACCAGACCGGATAAAACCGGACCAGACCGGTTCAAACCGGTTTTCACCAGCTCAAAGCGGACTAGACCGGCTCTAACCGGTTATGACCAGCTCAAAACGCACTCAAACCGGACCAGACCAGCTCAAACCGGTTTTGACCGGCTCAATCCGGACTCAAATCGGACCAGACCGTCTCAAACCCGTTTTGACCGGCTCAAACCGGACCAGACTGGCTGAAACCGGACGAGACTGGCTCAAACCGGTTTGGACTGGCTCAAACCAGACCAGACTGGCTCAACCAGATCAAAGCGGACCACACCGGCTCAAACCGGATCAAACCGGACCAGAACCGCTGAAACCGGATCAATCCGGACCAGACCGGCTCAAACCGGTTTTAACCGGCTCAAACACGATCAGACCTCCTGAAACGGGACGAGACCGCCTCAAACCGGTTTTCACCAGCTCAAATCGGACCAGACTGGCTCAAACTGGTTTTTACCGGCTCAAACCCGACCAGACCATCCTAAACCGGACCAACAGGCTCAAACCGGTTTTGACCGGCTCAAACCCTACCAGACCGGCTAAAACCGGACCAGTTCCGTTCAAACAGGACTCAAACCGGAATAGGAATAGACCGGCTCAAACCAGTTTTGACCGGCTCAAATTGGACCAGAGCAGCACAAACTGCTTTTGCCCGGCTCAAACCACACTCAAACAGGACCAGACCGGCTCAAACTGGTTTTCACCGGCTCAAACCCGACCAGACCGGCTGAAACCGGACGAGACCGGCTGAAACTGGTTTTGACCGGGTCAACCCTGACCAGACCGGCTAAAATTGGACCAGACCAGCTCAAACCAATTTTGACCGGCTCACAGCGGACTAGACTGGCTCTAACCGGTTATGACCGGCTCAAACCGCACTCAAACCGGACCAGAACGTCTCACACTGGTGTTGTCCGGCTCAAACCGGACTCAAACCGGACCAGACCGGCTCACACCGGTGTTGACTGGCTCAAACCGGACTCAAACCGAACCAGACCGTCTCATACCCGTTTTGACTGGCTCAAACCCGACCAGACCGGCTGAAACCGGATGAGACCGGCTCAAACCGGTTTGGACCGGCTCAAACAAGACCAGACTGGCTCAACCAGATCAAAGCAGACCAGATCAGCTCAAACCGGATCAAACCGGACCAGAACCACTGAAACCGGATCAAACCGGACCAAACCAGCTCAAACCGGTTTTAACTGGCTCAAACCCGACCAGACCAGCTGAAATGGGACGGGACTGCCTCAAACCGGTTTTGTCCCGGTCAAATCAGACCAGACTGGCCCAAACCGGTTTTGACCGGCTCAAACCCGACCAGACCATCTGAAACCGGACCAGACAGGCTCAAACCGGTTTTGACCGGCTCAAACCCTACCAGACCGGCTAAAACTTGACCAGACCCGTTCAAAGAGGACTCAAACCGGAATAGACCGGGTCAAACCAGTTTTCACCAGCTCAAATCGGACCAGAGCAGCACAAACCGATTTTGACCGGCTCAAACCAGACTCAAACAGGACCAGACCGGCTTAAACCGGTTTTCAGTGGCTCAAACCCGACCAGACCGTCTGAAAACGGACGAGAACGGCTGAAACCGGTTTTAACTGGGTCAACCCCTACCAGACCGGTTAAAACAGTACCAGACTGGCTCAGACCTGTTTTAACCGGCTCAAACCAAACCAGACCGGCTCAACCGTATCAAACCGGACCAGACCGGCTTAAACCGGATCAAACCGGACCAGACCGGCTCTTAGACCATCTCAAACAGGTTTGGATCCGCTCAATACGGATCAGAACGGTTCAAACCGGTTTTGACTGGCTCAAACGGGACCAGACCGGCTCAAACCGGACTCAAACCAGACCAGAACTGATCAAACCGGTGTTGACCGGCTCTAACCTGACTCAAACTGGACCAGAACGGCTCAAACCGGTGTTGACCAGCTCAAACCGGACTCAAACCAGACCAGACCGGCTCAAACCGGTTTTGAACAGCTCAAACCTGACCATACCGACTCAAATGAATCAAACCGGTCCAGACCGGCTTAAACTGGATCAAACCAGACCAGACTGGCTCAAACCGGTTTTGACCGGCTCAAAACGGACGAGAGCAACACAAACCGAATTTGACCAGCTCAAACCAGACTCAAACTGGTCCACACCGGCTCAAACCGGTTTTGACCAGCTCAAACCCGACCAGACCGGATGAAACTGGACGGGACCGCCCCAAACCGCTTGTGACCAACTCAAACCCGTCCAGACCGGCTAAAACCGAACCAGACAGGCTCAAAGCAGTTTTGACTGGCACAAAACGGACTAGACCGTGTCTAACCAGTTATGACCTGCTCAAACCGCACTCAAACCCGACCAGACCGTCTCAGACTGGTGTTGTCCGGCTCTAACCGGACTCAAACCGGACCAGACTGTCTCAAACCCGTTTTGACTGGCTCAAACCCAACCAGACCAGCTGAAACCGGACGAGACCGGCTCAAACCGGTTTGCACCGGCTCAAACCAGACCATACTGGCTCAACCAGATCAAAGCGAACCAGACAGGCTCAAACCGGATCAAACAGGACCAGAACCGCTCAAACCGGATCCAACCGGACCAGACCGGCTCAAACCGGTTTTGACTGCCTCAAACTGGACTCAAACCGGACCCTACCGGCTCAAACCGGTTTTAACTGTATCAAACCAGACCATACCGGCTCAACCGCATGAAACCGGAGCAGTCTGGCTCAAACCGCAACAGACCGGCTCAACCCAGTTGCAAACTGCTTTTGACCAGCTAAAACCAGTCCAGACAGCCTCAAACCGGTTTTGACTGGCTCAAACCGGACTCAAACAGGACCAGACTGGGTCAAACTGGTTTTAAACGGCTCAAATCAGATTCAAACTGGACACACCGTCTCAAACCGGATTTGACCGACTCAAACCCGACCAGACCGGCTAAAACTGGACGAGACCACCTCAAACCGGTTTTGACCAACTCAAATCCATCCAGGCCTGCTAAAACCGGACCAGACCGGCTCAAACTCGTTTTGACCGGCTCAAAGCAGACTAGACCGGCTCTAACCGGTTATGACCGGCTCAAACTGCACTCAAACTGGACCAGAACATCGTAAACTGGTGTTGTCCAGCTCAAACCAGACTCAACATGGACCAGACCGGCTCAAACCGGTTTTGACCGGCTCAAACCAGACTCAAACCGGACCAGACCGTCTCATACCAATTTTGACTGGCTCAAACCCGACCAGACTGGCTGAAACCGGACGAGACCGGCTCAAACCTGTTTGGACTGGCTCAAACCAGACCAGACTGGCTCAACCAAATCAAAGCGGACCAGTCCAGCTCAAACCGGACTCAAACCGGACCAGACCGGCTGAAAACGGTTTTGAGCAGCTCAAATCGGACCAGACCACATCAAACCGGATCAAACCATCCAGAACGGCTCAAACTGGTTTTGACCAGCTCACAAAAGCCCAGACCGTCTCTACCGGATCAAACCGGACGAGACCGGCTCAAACTGGCTCAAACCGCAACAGACCGGCTCAAACAGGATTTGACCAGCTCACACCGGACCACAGCGGCTCAAACCGGTTTTGACCCGCTCAAATTGGACTCAAACTGGAACAGACCGGCTCAAACCGTTTTTGACCAGCTCAAACCGGACCAGACAGACTCAAATCGGATCAAACCGGACCAGACTGGCCATTATAAACCGGAGCAGAATGGCCCTTAGACAGTGTCAAACCAGTTTTGATCGGCTCAATAGGGACCAGAATGACTCAAACCACTTTTGACCGGCTCAAACCCGACCAGACCATCTCAAACCGGACTCAAACCGGACCAGACATGCTCAAACCGCATTTGACCGGGTCAAACCACAACAGACCGGCTGAACCGGATCAAACCGGACCAGACCAGCTTTAACCGGATCAAACCGGACCACACCGGCTCAAACCAGGGTTGACAGGCTCAAACCCGACCAGACTGGCTTAACCGAACCAGACTGGCTCAAACAGTGTTTGACCGGCTCAAACCGGACTCAAACCGGACCAGAATGGCTCAAACCGGGTTAGACTGGCTCAAACCGGACCAGACCGGCTCAAACCGAATCAAACTGGACCAGACCAGCTCTTAGAAGACCTCAAACCAGACCAGACCGGATCAAACCGGATTTGACCTGCTCAAATTGGACTCAAATCGCAGAAGACCAGCTCAAACCAAATCAAACCGGGCCAGACTGGCTCTTAGAACGGCTCAAACCAGAGCAGACCGGCTCAAACCGGAGCAGACCGGCTCAAATTGGACTCAATCCGGACCAGAACGGCTTTAACCGGATGTAACCGGACCAGACCGGCTCAAACCAGGGTTGACCGGCTCAAACCCGACCAGACAGGCCGAAACCGGACCAGACTGGCTCAAGCAGGGTTTGACCGGCTCAAACTGGACTCAAAGGGGACCAGAACAGCTCAACCGGGTTAGACTGGCTCAAACCAGACCACACGGGCTCAAACCTAATCAAACCGTACCAGACCATCTCTTAGACCGGCACAAACCGGACCAGACCGGCTCAATCCAGTTTTGACCAGCTCAAATCGGACTGAAACCAGACCAGACCGGCTCAAACTGGTGTTGACCGGCTCAAACCTGACTCAAACTGGACCATACTGGCTCAAACCGGTGTTGATTCACTCGAACCAGACTCAAACCGGACCAGAACGGCTCAAACCGGACCAGACAGGCTCAAACCGGATCAAAACGGACCAGACCGGCTCAAACCGGTTTTGACCAGCTGAAACCGGACCAGACCAGCTCAAACCAGACTCAAACCAGACCAGACCGGCTGAAAACAGTTTTGACCGGCTCAAATCGGACCAGACCGGCTCATAACGGTTATGACCAGCTCACAAAAGCCCAGACCGGCTCTACCGGATCAAACAGGACCAGACCGGCTCAAACCGGCTCAAACCGCACCAGACCGGCTCAAACAGGATTTGACCAGCTCACACCGGACCAGACCGGCTCAAACCGGGTTTGACCAGCTCAAATTGGACTCCAACCGGAACAGACTGCCTCAAACCGGTTTTGACCAGCTCAAACCGGACCAGACAGACTCAAACCGGATCAAACCGGACCAGACCGGCCCTTAGACAGTCTGAAACCGGTTTTGATCGGCTCAATACGGACCAGAACGGCTCAAACCGGTTTTGACCAGCTCAAACCAAACCAGACCATCTCAAACCGGACTCAAACCGGACCAGACCAGCTCAAACTGGTTTTGACAGGGTCAAACCAGAACAGACCGGCTCAACTGGATCAAACCGGACCACACCGGCTTTAACTGGATCAAACCAGACCAGACCGGATCAAACCAGGGTTGACAGGCTCAAACCCGACCAGACTGGCTTAATCCGAACCAGACTGGCTCAAACAGGGTTTGACCGGAACAAACCTGAGTCAAACCAGACCAGAATGGCTAAAACCGGGTTAGACTGGCTCAAACCGGACCAGAACGGCTCAAACCGGACTCAAACTGGACCAGACCGGCTCAAACTGGTTTTGACCAGCTCAAGTTGGACTCAAACCGGACCAGACCGGCTCAAACTGGTGTTGACTGGCTCAAACCTGATTCAAACCGGACCAGACCAGCTCACCTCGGTGTTGAATGGCTGGAACCAGACTCAAACCCGACCAGAAGGGCTCAAACCGGACCAGACAGGCTCAAAACGGATCAAACCGGACCAGACCGGCTCAAATCGGATCAAACTGAACCAGACCGGCTCAACCAGATCAAACCGGACCAGACCAGCTTAAACCGGATCAAACCAGACCAGACCGGCTCTTAGACCGTCTCAAACCAGTTTTGATCAGCTCAATATGGACCAGAACGGCTCAAACCGGTTTTGACCGGCTCAAACCGGACCAGACCATCTCAAACCGGACTCAAACCGGACCAGATCAGCTCAAACCGGTTTTGAGTGGGTCAAACCGGAACAGACCGGCTCAAACTGGTTTTGACCAGCTCAAATCGGACTCAAACCGGACCAGACCAGCTCAAACTGGTGTTGACCGGCTCAAAACTGATTCAAACCGGACCAGGCCGGCTCACACCGGTGGTGACCGGCTGGAACCAGACTCAAACCCGACCAGAAGGGTTCAAACCGGACCAGACAGGCTCAAACCAGATCAAAACGAACCAGACCGGCCCGTAGACAGTCTCAAACCGGTTTTGATCGGCTCAATACAGACCAGAATGGCTCAAACCGGTTTTGACCGGCTCAAACCTGACAAGACCATCTCAAACTGGACTCAAACCAGACCAGACGAGCTCACACCGGTTTTGACCGGGTCTAACCAGAACAGACCGGCTCAACCAGATCAAACTGGACCAGACCGGCTTTAACCGGATCAAATTGGACCACACCGGCTTTAACCAGATCAAACCGGACCAGACCGGCTCAAGCCAGGTTTGACCGGCTCAAACCCGACCAGACTGGCTTAAACCGAACCAGACTGGCACAAACAGGGTTTGACCAGCTCAAACCGGACTCAAACAGCACCAGACCGGCTTTAACCAGATCAAACTGCACCAGACCAGCTCAAACTGGTTTTGACCGGCTCAAATCGGACGAGAGCAGTACAAACAGAATTTGACCAGCTCAATATAGACTCAAACAGGACCACACCGGCTCAAACCGGTTTTGACCGGCTCAAACCCGACAAGACCGGCTGAACCTGGACGAGACCGCCTCAAACCGGTTTTGACCGACTCAAACTATTCCAGATCAGCTAAAACCGGACCAGACCGGCTCAAACCGGTTTTGACTGGCTCAAAGCAGACTAGACCAGCTCTAACCGGATATGACCGGCTCAAACCGCACTCAACTCGGACAAGACTGTCTCAAACTGGTGTTGTCCGGCTCAAACCAGACTCAAACGGGACCAGACCGGCTCAAACCGGTTTTGACTGGCTCAAATCGGACCATAGAAGCACAAACCGATTTTGACCAGCTCAAAGCAGACTCAAACAGAACCAGACCGGTTCAAACCGGTTTTCACCAGCTCAAACTCGACCAGACCGACTGAAACCGGACGACACCGGCTGAAACCGGTTTTGACCGGGTCAACCCCGACCAGACCGGCTAAAAACGGACCATACTGGCTCAGACCAGTTTTGACCGGCTCAAACCGAACCAGACCGGCTCAACCGGATCAAACCAGATCAAACCGGCTTAAATCGGATCAAACCGGACCAGAACGGCTTAAACCGGATCAAACTGGACCAGACCGGCTCTTAGAGCGTCTCAAACCGGTTTTCATCTGCTCAATACGGATCAGAATGGCTCAAACCGGTTTTGACCGGCTCTAATCGGACCAGACCGGCTCAAACCAGACTCAAACCGGACCAGAACGGATTAAACCGGTGTTGACTGGCTCAAACCTGACTCAAACTGGACCAGACCAGCTCAAACCGGTGTTGACCAGCTGAAACCGGACTCATACCGTACCAGACCGGCTCAAACTGGTTTTGAACGGCTCAAACCAGACCATACCGGCTCAAAGGAATCAAACCGGACCAGACCGGCTTAAACCGGAGCAAACCAGACCAGACCGGCTCAAACCGGACCAGACCGGCTCAAGTCGGACTAGACCGGCTCTAACCGGTTATGACCGGCTCAAACCGCATTCAAACTGGACCAGACCGTCTCAAACTGGTGTTGTCCGGCTCAAACCACACTCAAAGCAGACCAGAACGGCTTAGACCGGTTTTGACCGGCTCAAATAGGACCAGAGCAGCACAAACCGATTTTGACCAGCTCAAACCACACTCAAACCGGACCAAACCGGCTCAAACCGGTTTTCACCGGCACAAACCCGACCAGACCGTCTGAAACTGGACCAGACAGGCTCAAAACGGTTTTGACCGGCTCAAACCGTACAAGTCCAGGTAAAACCGGACCAGATCCATTCAAACCGGACTCAAACTGGAATAGACAGGCTCAAACCGGTTTTCACCGGCTCAAACCCGACCAGACCGGCTGAAACTGGATGAGACCGCCTCAAACTGCTTTGGACCGGCTCAAACCAGACCAGACTGGCTCAACCAGATCAAAGCGGACCAGACTGGCTCATACCGGATCAAACCAGACCAGAACTGCTGAAACCGGATCAATCCGGATCAGACTGGCTCCAACCGGTTTTAACCGTCTCAAACCCGACCAGACCAGCTGATACGGGACGAGACCGCCTCAAACCGCTTTTGACCGAATCAAACCCGTCCAGACTGGCTAAAACCGGACCAGTCCGACTCGAACCGGTGTTGACCAGCTCCAACCGGACGCAAACCAGACCAGAACGGCTCAAACCGGTTTTGAATGGCTCAAACCAGATCATACCAGCTCAAACGAATCAAACCGGACCAGACCGGCTTACACCGGATCAAACTGGACCAGACCAGCTCAAACCGGACCAGACCGGCTCAAATCAGAGGACAGTAGCACAAACCGAATTTGACCAGCTCAAACCAGACTCAAACAGGACCACACTGGCTCAAACCGGTTTTGACCAACTCAAAAAAGACCAGACCGGTTAAAACTTGACGAGACCACCTCAAACCGGTTTTGACCGACTCAAACCCGTCCAGACCGGCTAAAACCAGACCAGACCGGCTCAAACCGGTTTTCACCGGCTCAAAGCGGACTACACCGGCTCTAACCGGTTATGACCAGCTCAAACCTCACTCAAACCGGACCAGACCGGCTCAAACCGGTTTTCACCGGCTCAAACCCGACCAGACCGGCTGAAACTGGATGAGACCGCCTCAAACTGCTTTGGACCGGCTCAAACCAGACCAGACTGGCTCAACCAGATCAAAGCGGACCAGACCGGCTCAAACCGTATCAAACCGGACCAGAACTGCTGAAACCGGATCAATCCGGATCAGACTGGCTCCAACCGGTTTTAACCAGCTCAAACCCGACCAGACCAGCTGAAACAGGATGAGACCGCCTCAACCCGGTTTTGACCGAATCAAACCCGTCCAGAACGGCTAAAACCGGACCAGACCGACTCTAACCGGTGTTGACCAGCTCAAACCGGACACAAACCGGACCAGAAAGGCTCAAACTTGTTTTGAATGGCTCAAACCAGACCATACCGGCTCAAACGAATCAAACCGGACCAGACCGGCTTACACCGGATCAAACCAGACCAGACCGGCTCAAACCGGACCAGATCGGCTCAAACCGGTCGCAAACCGCTTTTAAGCAGCTCATACTGTCCAGACAGCCTCAAACCGGTTTTGACTGGCCCAAAACGGACTCAAACAGGACCAGAACGGCTCAACGCGGCGTTGACCAGCTCAAACTGGACTCAAACTGGACCAGACCGCCTCAAACCAGAGCAGATCGGCTCAACCGGATGAAACCGGACCCGACCGGCTTAAATCGGATCAAACCGGACCAGACCGGCTCAAACCAGTTTCGACTGGCTGAAACCAGACCACACCGGCGCAAACCGGTTTTGACTGGCTCAAATCGGACCTGACCAGCACAAACAGGTTTTGACCAGATTAAACAGAACTCAAACCAGACCAGACCAACTCAAACTGGTTTTGACCAGCTAAATCCGAACAGACTGGCTGAAACTGGACCAGAACAACTCAAACCGGTTTTGACCGGCTGAAACTGGACCCAAACTGGACCAGACCGGCTCAAACCTGTGTTGAGCGGTTCAAACCAGACTCAAACCGGACCAGACCGGCTCAAACCGGTTTTTAACTGATACCTTGGATCCCTTTGAAGACTATAGGGCCAAAGGAAATATCCTCCGATCAAAATGAGAAAGAAGCTTCTTGAGAAACTTCTTTGTGATCTGTGAATTCATCTCAGAGTGTTACAGCTTTCCCTTCAAGAAGCCTTTCACTAAGAGTGTTCTTGTGGAATTTGCAAAGTGATATTTGGAAGCCCATGGAGGGCTATGGTGAAAAGGGAAATATCTTCAGATAAAAACTGGAAAGAAGCTTTCTGAGAAACTGCTTTGTGTTCCGGGAATTCATCTCAGAGAGTTACAGCTTTCCCCTCCAGAAGCCGTTCACTAAGACTGTTCTTGTGGAATTTGCAAAGAGATATTTGGAAGCCCATAGAGGCCTATGGTGAAAAAGAAAATATCCTCAGATGAAAACTGGAAAGAACCTTTCTGAGAAACTGCTTTGTGACGAATGACTTCCACTCACTGAGTTACAGCTGTATTTTGTGGAGCTGTTTGCTATCCTTATTTCTGTGGAATCTGAGAACTGATATTTCGGATCCCTTTGAAGACTATAAGGCCAAGAAAATATCCTCTGATCAAAATGAGCAAGAATCTATCTGAGAAACTTCGTGGTGATCTGTGAATTCATCTCACAGACTTACAGCTTTTCCCGCCAGAAGCCTTTCGCTAAGACTGTTCTTGAGGAATTTGCAAAGTGATATTTAGAAGCCCATGGAGGGCTACGGTGATAAGGGAAATATCCTCAGATAAAAACTGGGAAGAAGCCTTCTGAGAAACGGCTTTGTGATGTGTGACTTCCACTCACTTAGTTACAGCTGTATGTCGTAGAGCTGTTTGCTAACCTTATTTCTGTGGAATCTGAGAACTGATATTTCGGATCCCTTTGAAGACTATAATGCTAAATGAAATATCCTCCAATCAAAATGAGAAAGAAGCTTTCTGAGAAACTTCTTTGTGACCTGTGAATTCATCTCACAGAGTTACAGCTTTCCGCTCAAGAAGATTTTCTCTGTGACTGTTCTTGTGAAATTTGCAAAGTGATATTCGGAAGCCCATGGAGGGCTATGGTGAAAAGGGAACTATCCTCTGATAAAAACTGGAAAGAAGCTTTCTGAGAAACTGCTTTGTGTTCTCTGAATATATCTCCCAGAGTTACAGCTTTCCCCTTCAGAAGCCGTTCGTTAAGACTGTTTTTGTGGAATTTGCAAAGGGATATTTGGAAGCGCATAGAGGCCTACGGTGAAAAAGAAAATATCCTCAGATGAAAACTGGAAAGAAGCTTTCTGAGAAACTGCTTTGTGATGTGTGACTTCCCCTCACTGAGTTACAGCAGTATTTCGTGGAGCTGTGTGCTAGCCTTATTTCTGTGGAATCTGAGAACTGATATTTCGGATCCCTTTGAAGACTATAGGGCCAAAGGAAATACCCTCTGATAAAAAGGAGAAAGAAGCTTTCTGAGAAACTTCTTTGTGATCTGTGAACTCATCTCACAGAGTTACAGCTTTCCCCTCAAGAAACCATTCGCTAAGACTGTTTTTGTGGTATATGCAAAGTGATATTTGGAAGCCCATGGAGGGCTATTGTGAAAAGGAAAATATCCACAGATAAAAACTGGAAAGGAGCTTTCTGAGAACCTGTTTGTGTTCTGTGAAATCATGTCACCGAATTACAGCTCTCCCCTCCAGAGGCCGTTCGCTAAGACCGTTCTTGTGGAATTTGCAAAGGGATATTTGGAAGCCAATAGAGGCCTCTTGTGAAAACGAAAATATCCTCAGATGAAAACTGGAAAGAAGCTTTCTGAGAAACTGCTTTGTGATGTGTGACTTCCCCTCACTGAGTTACAGCAGTATTTCGTGGAGCTGTGTGCTAGCCTTATTTCTGTGGAATCTGAGAACTGATATTTCGGATCCCTTTGAAGACTATAGGGCCAAAGGAAATACCCTCTGATAAAAAGGAGAAAGAAGCTTTCTGAGAAACTTCTTTGTGATCTGTGAACTCATCTCACAGAGTTACAGCTTTCCCCTCAAGAAACCATTCGCTAAGACTGTTTTTGTGGTATATGCAAAGTGATATTTGGAAGCCCATGGAGGGCTATTGTGAAAAGGAAAATATCCACAGATAAAAACTGGAAAGGAGCTTTCTGAGAACCTGTTTGTGTTCTGTGAAATCATGTCACCGAATTACAGCTTTCCCCTCCAGAGGCCGTTCACTAAGACCGTTCTTGTGGAATTTGCAAAGGGATATTTGGAAGCCAATAGAGGCCTCTTGTGAAAACGAAAATATCCTCAGATGAAAACTGGAAAGAAGCTTTCTGAAATACTGCTTTGTGATGTGAGACTTCCACTCACTGAGTTACATCTGTATATCATGGAGCTGTTTTCTACCCTTATTTCTGTGGAATATGAGAACTGATATTTTGGATCCCTTTGAAGACTATAGGGCTAAAGGAAATATCCTCCGATCAAAATGAGAAAGAAGCTTTCTGAGAAACTTCTTTGTGATCTGTGAATTCATCTCACAGAGTTACAGCTTTCCCCTCAAGAAGCCTTTCGCTAGGACTGTTCTTGTGGAATTTGCAAAGTGATATTTGGAAGCCCATGAAGGGCTATTGTGAAAAGGGAAACATCCTCAGATAAAAACAGGAAAGAAGCTTTCTGAGAAACTGCTTTGGGTTCTGTGAATTCACCTCCCAGAGTTAGAGCTTTCCCCTCCAGAAGCCGCTCGCTAAGACTGTTCTTGTGGAATTTGCAAAGGGATATTTGGAAGCCCATAGAGGCCTATGGTGAAAAAGAAAATATCCTCCAATAAAAACTGGAAAGAAGCTTTCTGAGACACTGCTTTGTTTTCTGTGAATTCATCTAACAGAGTTACAGATTTGCCCTCCTGAAGCCGTTCGCTAAGACTGTTCTTGTGGAATTTAAAGGAATATTTGTAAGCCCATAGAGGCTTATGGTGAAAAAGAAAATATCCCAGATGAAAACAGGAAAGAAGCTTTCTGAGAAACTGCTTTGTGATGTGTGACTTCCACGCACTGACTTACAGTTGTATTTCATGGAGCTGTTTGCTAGCCTTATTTCTGTGGAATCTGAGAACTGATATTTCGGATCTCTTTGAAGGCTATAGGGCCAAAGGAAATATCCTCTGATCAAAACAAGAAAGGAGCTTTCTGAGAAACTACTTTGTGACATGTGAATTCATCTCACAGAGTTACAGCTTTCCCCTCAAGAAGCCTTTCACTAAGACTGTTCTTGTGGAATTTGCAAAGTGATATTTGGAAGCCCATGGAGAGCTATGGTTAAAAGGGAAATATCCTCAGATAAACCAGGAAAGAAGCTTTCTGAAAAACTGCTTCATGTTCTGTGAATTCATCTCAGAGAGTTACAGCTTTCCCCTCCAGAATCGATCCGCTCAGACTGTTCTTGTGGAATTTGCAAGGGGATATTCGGAAGGCCATAGAGGCCTAAAGTGAAAAAAAAAATCCTCAGATGAAAACTGGAAAAAAGCTTTCTGAAATACTGCTTTGTGATGTGTGACTTCCACTCACTTTGTTACAGCTGTATTTCGTGGAGCTGTTTGCTAACCTTATTTCTGTGGCATCTGAGAACTGATATTTTGGATCCCTTGGAAGACTATAGGGCCAAAGGAAATATCCTCTGATCAAAATGAGAAAGAAGCTTTCTGAGAAATTTCTTTGTGATCTCTGAATTCATCTCACAGAGTTAGAGCTTTCCCCTCAAGAAGCCGTTCGCTAAGGCTGTTCTTGTGGAATTTGCAAAGTAATATTTGGAAGCCCATGGAGGGCTATGGTGAAAATGAAAATATCCTGAGATGAAAACTGGAAAGAAGCTTTCTGAGAAACTGCTTTGTGATGTGTGACTTCCACTCACTGAGTTACAGCTGTGTTTCATGGAGCTGTTTGCTAGACTTATTTCTGTGGAATCTGAGAACTGATATTTCGGATCCCTTGGAGGACAATAGGGCGAAAGGAAATATCCTCCGATCAAAATGAGAAATAAGATTTCCGAGAAACTTCTTTGTGATCTGTGAATTCATCTCACAGAGTTACAGATTTCCCCTCAAAAAGCTTTTCGCTAAGACTGTTCTTGTGGAATTTAAAAGTGATATTTGGAAGCCCATGGAGGGCTATGGTGAAAAGGGAAATATCCTCACATAAAAACTGGAAAGAAGCTTTCTGAGAAATTGCTTTGTGTTCTGTGATTTCATCTCACAGAGTTACAGCTTTCCCCTCAAGAAGACTTTGGCTAAGACAGTTCTTGTGGAATTTGCAAAGTGATATTTCGAAGCCCACGGATGGCTATGGTTAAAAGGGAAATATCCTCAGATAAAAACTGGAAAGGAGCTTTCTGAGAAACTGTTTTGTGTTCTGTGAATACATCTCCCAGAGTTACAACTTTCCCCTGCAGAAGCCGTTCGCTATGACTCTTCTTATGGAATTTGCAACGGGATATTTGGAATCCCATAGAGGCCTATGGTGAAAAAGAAAATATCCTGAGATGAAAACTGGAAAGAAACATTCTGAGAAACTGCTTTGTGATGTGTGACTTCCACTTCTAGCATTATTTCTGTGGAATCTGAAAACTTATATTTCGGATCCCTTTGAAGACTATATTGCCAGAGAAATATCCTCCGATCAAAATGAGAATGAAACTCTCTGAGAAACTTCTGTGTTATCTGTGAATTCATCTCACAGAGTTACAGATTTCCCCTCAACAAGCCTTTCGCTGTGAGTGCTCTTGTGGAATTTGCAAAGTGATATTTGGAAGCCCATGGACTGCTATGGTGAAAAGGGAAACATCCTCAGATAAAAACAGGAAAGAAGCTTTCTGAGAAACTACTTTGTGTTCTGTGAATTCATCTCACAGATTTACAGCATTCCCCTCCAGAAGCCATTCGCTAAGACTGTTGTTGTGGAATTTGCATAGCTATATTTGGAAGCCCATAGATTTCTATGGTGAAAACGAAAATATCCTCAGATGAAAACTGGAAAGAAGCTTTCTGAGAAACTGCTTTGTGATGTGTGACTTCCACTCACTGAGTTACAGCGGTATTTCGTGGAGCTGTTTGCTAGCCTTATTTCTGTCGAATCTGAGAACTGATATTTCTGGTCCCTTGGAAGACTATAGGGCCAAAGGAAATATCCTCCGATCAAAATGAGAAAGAAGCTTTCTGCGAAACTTCTTTGTGATCTCTGAATTCATCTCACAGAGTTACAACTTACCCCTGAAGAAGCCTTTCGTTAAGACTGTTCTTGTGGAATTTGCAAAGTGATATTTGGGAGCCCATGGAGGGCTATGGTGAAAAGGGAAATATCCTCAGATAAAAACTGGAAAGAAGCTTTCTGAGAAATTGCTTTGCGTTCTGTGATTTCATCTCACAGAGTTACAGCTTTCCCCTCGAGAAGCCGTTCGCTAAGACTTTTCTTGTGGAATTTGCAAAGGGATATTTGGAAGCCCATAAAGGCCTACGGTGAAAAAGAAAATATCCTCAGATGAAAACTGGAAAGAAGCTTTCTGAGAAACTGCTATGTGATGTGACTTCCACACACTCAGTATAGCTATGTTTTGTGGAGTTGTTTGCTAGCCTTATTTCTGTGGAATCTGAGAACTGATATTTCAGATCCCCTTTAAGATTATAGGGCCAAAGGAAACATCCTCCGGTCAAAATGAGAAAGAAGCTTTCTGAGAAACTTCTTTGTGATCTGCGAATTCATCTCACAGTGTTACAGCTTTCCCCTGAAGAAGCCGTTCACTAAGACTGTTCTTGTGGAATTTGAAAGTGATATTTGGAAGCACATGGAGGGCTATAGTGAAATGGGAAATATCCTCAGATAAAAACTGGAAAGAAGCTTTCTGAGAAACTGCTTTGAGTTCTGTGAATTCATTGCCGAGAGTTACAGCTTTCCCCTCCAGAAGCCGTTCGCTAAGACTGTTCTTGTGGAAATTGCAAAGGGATATTTCGAAGCCCATAGAGGCCTATGGTGAAAAAGAAAATGTCCTCAGATGAAAACTGGAAAGAAGCTTTCTCAGAAACTGCTTTGTGATATGAGAATTTCACTCACTGAGTTACAGCTTTATTTCGTGGAGCCGTTGGCCAGCCTTATTTCTGTGGAATCTGAGAACTGATATTTCGGATCCCTTTGAAGACTATAGGGCTAAAGGAAATATCTTCCGATCAAAATGAGAAAGAAGCTTTCTGTGAAACTTCTTTGTGATAATTGAATTCATCTGACAGAATTACAGCTTTCCCCTCAAGTAGCCTTTGCTAAGACTGCTCTTCTGGAATTTGCAAAGCGATATTTGGAAGCCCATTGAGGGCTACGGTGAAAAGGGAAATATCCTCAGATAGAAACTGGAAAGAAGCTTTCTGAGAAACCGCTTTGTGTACTGTGAATTCATCTCACAGAATTACAGATTTCCCCTGCAGAAGCCGTTCGCTAAGACGGTTCTTGTGGAATTTGCGAAGGGATATTTGGAAGCCCTAGTGCCCTATGGTGAAAAAGAAAATATCCTCACATGAAAACTGGAAAGAAGCTTTCTGAGAAACTGCTTTGTGATGTGTGACTTCTACTCACTGAGTTACAGCTGTATTTCGTGGATCTGTGTGCTAGCCTTATTTCTGAGGAATCTGAGAACTGATATTTCAGATCCCTTTGAAAACTACAGGCCAAAGGAAATATTCTCCGATGAAAATGAGATAGAATCTTTCTGACAAACTTCTTTGTGATCTGTGAATTCACCTCATAGAGTTACAGCTTTCCTCTCAAGAAGCCTTTCGTGAAGACTGTTCTTGTGGAATTTACAAAGTGATATTTGGAAGCCCATGGAGAGGTATGCTGAAAAGGGAAATTTCCTCAGATAAAAACTGGAAAGAAGCTTTCTGAGAAACTGCTTTGTGTTCTGTGAATTCATATCCCAGAGTTTGAGTTTTCCCCTCCAGAAGCCGTTCGCTAAGGCTGTTCCTGTGGAATTTGCAAAGGGATATTTGGAAGCCCATATAGGTCAATGATGAAAAGAAAATATCCTCAGATAAAATCTGGAAAGAAACTTTGTGTGAAACTGCTTTGTGATGTGTGACTTCCACTGACTGAGTTACAGCTGTATTTCGTGTAGCTGTTTACTAGCCTTATTTCTGTGGAATCTGAGAACTGATATTTCGGATCCCTTTAAAGACTCTTGGGCCAAAAGAAATATCCTCTGATCAAAATGAGAAAGAAGCTTTCTCAGAAACTACTTTGTGATCTATGAATTCATCTCACAGAGTTACAGCTTTCCCCTCAAGAAGCCTTTCGCTAAGACTGTTCTTTTGGAATTTGCAAAGTGATATTTGAAAGCCATGGAGGGCTATGGTGAAAAGGGAAATATCCTCAGATAAAAACTGGAAAGAAATTTTATGAAAAACGGCTTTGTGTTCAGTGAATTCATCTCCCAGTGTTACAGCTTTTCCCTCCAGAAGCCGTTTGCTAAGACTGTTTTTGTGGAGTTTGCAAAGGGATATTTGGAAGCCCATAGTGGCCTATGGTGAAAAAGAAAATATCCTCACATGAAAACTGGAAAATAGTGTTTGAGAAACTGCTTTGTGATGTGTGACTTCCACTCACTGACTTACAGCTGTATTTCGTGGAGCTGTGTGCTAGCCTTATTTCTGTGGAATCTGAGAACTGATATTTCGGATCCCTTTGAAGACTATAGGCCAAAGGAAATATCTTCCGATGAAAATGAGAAGGAAGCTTTCTGAGAAACTTCTTTGTGATATGTGAATTCATCTCACAGAGTTACAGCTTTCCTCTCAAGGAGCCTTTCGCGAAGACTGTTCTTGTGGAATTTGCAAAGTGATATTTGGAAGCCCATGGAGGTCAATGGTGAAAAGGGAAATATCCTCAGATAAAAACTGTAAAGAAGCTTTCTGAGAAACTTCTTTGTGTTCTGTGAATTCATCTCCCAGAGTTACACCTTTCACCTCCAGAAACCGTTCTCTAAGACTGTTCTTGTGGAATTTGCAAAAGATATTTGGAAGCCCTTAGTGGCCTATGATGATAAAGAAAATATCCTCAGATAAAAACTAGAAAGAAGCTTTCTGAGATACTGCTTTGTGATGTGTGACTTCCACTCACTTAGTTACAGCTGTATTTCGTGGAGATGTTTGCTAGCCTTATTTCTGTGGAATCTGAAAACTGATATTTCAGATCCCTTTGAAGACTAACCCTAACCCTAACCGTAACCCTAACCCTAACCCTAACCCCGGCTCAAACCGGACCAGTACTAAACCGTCTCAAACAGGACTCAAACCGGACCAGACCGGCTCAAACCGGTTTGGACCGGCTCATACCAGACCAGACTGGCTCAACCAGATCAAAGTGGACCAGACCGGCTCAAACCGGATGAAACTGGACCAGAATCGCTCAAACCGGATCAAACCGGACCAGACCGGCTCGAGCTGGATTTGACCGGCTCAAACCAGACCAGAAGCAGACCGTCTCAATCTGGACTCAAACCGGACCAGACCGGATCAAACCGATGTTGACCAGCTCAAACCGGACTCAAACTGGCCCAGACCGTCTGAAACTGGTTTTGACCAGCTGAAAACGGACCAGAACGGCTCAACCGGATGAAACCAGACCTGACTGGCTCATGCTGGATCAAACCGGACCAGACCAGCTCATCCGGATGAAATCTGAGCAGACAGGCTCAAACCGCTCAAACCGGACCAGATCAGCTAAAACCGGACTCAAACTGGTTTTGACCGGCTCAAACCAGACCAGACCACCTCAAACCGGTTTTGACCTTCTACAACCGGACCCAAACTGGACCAGACTGTCTCAAACCTGTTTTCACCACCTCAAACCACCAGGATCAGGCCCGCTCAAACCGTACTCAAACCGGAACAGACCAGCTCTTAGACCGGCTCTAACCAGACTCAAACCAGACCACACAGGCTCAAACCGGTTTTGACCGGCTCAAACCAGACCAGACCGGCTCAAGCGGAACAAACTGGACCAGACCGGCTCAAAACTGTTTTGACCGGCTCAAACCAGACTCAAACCGGACCAGAATGGGTCAAACCGCACCAGAGAGGCTCAAACCTGATCAAACCGGACCAGACCGGCTCAATCCGGTTTTGACCAGCTCAAACCGGAGCAGACCTGCTCAAAGCGGGACAGAACGGCTCAAATCGGACCAAACCGGACCAGACAGGATCAAACACGCTCAAACCGGACCAGACCGGCTCAAACCGGACTCAAACCGGACCAGACCGGCTGAAAACGGTTTTCACTGGCTCAAATCAGACCCGACCGTATCAAACTGGATCAAACCGGACCAGACTGGCTCAAACCAGTTTTGACCAGCTCAAAAAAGACCAGACCAGCTCAACCGGATCAAACCGGAACAGACCGGCTCAAATTGCCTCAAACCAGACCAGAACGGCTCAAATAGGTTTTGACCAGCTCACACTGGACTAGACCAGCTGAGACCGATTTCGACCAGCTCAAATTGGACTGAAACCTGAATAGACCGGCTCAAACCAGATTTGACCGGCTCATACCAGACCAGACAGACACAAATCGGATCAAACCAGACCAGACCGGCTCTTAGACCGGCTCTAACCGGTTTTGATCGGCTCAAATCGGAGCAGACAGGCACAACCCCTTTTTGACCGGGTCAAACCGGCCTCAAATCGGAGCAGACCGGCTCAAACCGGTTTTGACGGGCTCATACGAAACTGAAACCAGACCAGACCGGCTCAAACCGGCGTTAACCGGCTCAAACTGGACTCAAACCGGACCAGACCAGCTCACACCAGTTTTGACCTCAAACCGAACCAGACCAGCTCAACCGGATCAAACCGGACCAGACCCGCTTAAACCAGATCAAACTGGACCAGACCGGCTCTTAGACCATCTCAAACAGGTTTTCATCATCTCAATACAGACCAGAGAGGCTCAAACCGGTTTTGACGGGCTCATACCAGACCAGACCGTCTCAAACGAGACTCAAACCGGACCATACCGGCTCAAACCGGTTTTGACCAGGTCAAACCAGACAAGTCCGGCTAAACCAAATCAAACCGGACCAGACCGGCTTTAACCGGATCAAACTGGACTCAAACCAGACAAGACCGGCTCAAACCAGTTTGGACCGTCTCATACCAGACCATACAGGCTCAACCAGATGAAAGTGGACTAGACCGGATCAAACCGGATCAAACCAGACCAGACCGGCTCAAACCTGTTTTGACCGGCTCAAACCAGACTCAAACCGGACCCGACCGGCTCAAACCGGTTTTGACCGGCTCAAACCGGACCAGGACCAGACCGTCTCAATCCGGACTCAAACCGGTCCAGACCGGATCAAACCGATGTTGACTGGCTCAAACCGGACTCAAACCGGAGCACACAGGCTGAAACCAGTTTTGACCTTCTCAAACGTGATCAGAACGGCTCAAACCGGATTTGACCAGCTAAAGTCGTACCAGACCGGCACAAACCAGTTTTGACCGTATCAAACCAGACTCAAACCGGACCAGACCGGCTCATACCAGTTTTGAGCGGCTGAAAACCGACCAGATTGGCTAAAACCGGACCAGACCGGCTCAAACCGGGTTTGATTGGCTCAAACCGGACACAATCCGGAACAGACCGGCTCAAACCGGTGTTGACCAGCTCAAAACGGACTGACCGGACCAGACAGGCTCAAACCGTTTTCGAACGGCTCAAACCGGACCAGGATCAGACCGGCTCAAACCGGACTCAAACCATACCAGACCAGCTCAAACGGGTGTAGACTGGCTCAAACCAGACCCAAACCGGACCAGACTGGCTCCAAACTGTTTTGACCAGCTCAAACCAGATCAGACCAGCTCAACCGGATCAAACCGGACCAGACCGGCTTAAACCAGATCAAACCGGACCAGACCGGCTCCAACCAGTTTTGACTGGCTCAAACCCGGCCAGACGGCTCAAATCGGTTTTCACCGGCTCAAACCCTGCCAGACCGGCTCAAACCAGTTTTGACCGGCTCAAACTGGACCAGACAGGCTCAAACCGGGCCATACCGGCTCAAATCGGATCTAACCGGACTCAAACCGGTTTTCATCGACTCAATCTGGACCAGACCGCATCACGCCGGTTTTGACCAGCTCAAACTGGACTCAAACCGGACCAGACTGGCTCAAACCAGACTCAAACCAGACACGACCGGCTCAAATCGGTTTTGACCGGCTGAAACTCGACCAGACCGGCACAAACCGGATCAAACCCGACAAGACCGGCTCTTACACCGGCTCAAACCGGTTTTGACTGTCTCAATACGGACCAGACCAACTGAAACCGGTTATGACCAGCTCAAATCGGACTCACACTGGACCAGAACGGCTCAAACCAATTTTGATCGGCTCAAACTACACCAGACCGGTTCAACCGGATCACACCAGACCAGACTGGCTCAAACCGAATCAAACCGGAGCAGTCCAGCTCCAACCTGTTTTGAACATATTAGACCAGCTCAAACCGGTTTTAACTGGCTCAAATCGAACTAGACCAGCTCAAACCGCTTTGGAATGGCCCAAACCGTTCTCAAACTGGTTTTGACCGGCTCAAACTGGACCATACCGGCTCAAACCAGTTTTCACAGTCTCAAATCTCACCAGACCGGTACAAACCGGTTTTGACCGACCACTACCCGATCAGACCGTCTCAAAGCGGTTTGGACCGGCTCAAACCAGACCAGACCGGCTCAACCGGATCAAACCGGACCAGACCGGATCTTAGACCAGTTGAAATCCGACCAGACGGGATCAAAGCAGACCAGACCGTCTCACACAGGTTTTGACCAGCTCAAACCAGACCAGACAGGCTTGACCAGATCAAACCGGACCAGATCGGATCTTAGACCGGCTCAAAACCGTTTTGATTGGCTAAATACGGAGCAGACCGGCTCAAACGGGTTTGACCGGCTCAAACCGGACTCAAACCGGTCAAGACCGGCTCAAACCATTGTTGACGAGCTCAAACAGGACTCAAACCGGACCAGACCGGCTAAAAGCGTTGTTGACCGGCTCAAACCGAAATCAGACCGGACTAGAACGGCTCAAACCGGTTTAGACTGGCTCAAACCAGACCAGAATGGCTCAACCGGATCAAACCAGACCAGACCGGCTCAAACCGGATCAAACCGGACCAGACCGGATCAAACTGAATCAAACTGGACTAGACCGGATCAAACCAGGTTTGAGCGGCTCAAACCGGATTCAAACCGGACCACACTGTCTGAAAAGTGTTGGGACCAGCTCAAACCGGCTTAAATCGGACCAGACCGGCTAAAACCAAACCAGACCAGCTCAAACCCGTTTTGACCAGCTGAAACCAGACCAGACCGGATCAAACCTGGCCAGACCGGCTCTAATCGGATCAAACCAGACCCGACCAGCTCATACAAGCTCCAACAGGACCAGACCGGCTCAGACCGGACTCAAACCGGTCCAGACCGGCTGAAAACGTGCTTGACCGGTGCAAACCGGACCAGACCGTCTTAACCGGATCAAACCGGTCCAACCAGCTCAAACCAGTTTTGACCGGCTCAAACCAGACCACACAGGCTCACCCGGATCAAACCAAACCACACCGGCTCAAACCGGTTTTGACCGGCTCAAACCAGACAGGACAGGCTCAAACCGGATCAAACCGGACCAGACCAGCTGAAACTGGTTTTGAGCAGTTCAAACCGGACTCAAACCGGAACAGACCGGCTCAAACCAGCTTTGACCGGCTCAAACTCAGAGGAGTGCACACTCAGGGGAGTGCTCACTCAGGGGAGTGCACACTCAGGGGTCTCCTCTCCCCGGAGAGTGCACACTCAGGGGAGTGCGCACTCAGTGTTGTGCTCACACATTGGAGCGCACATTCTGGTGAGCACGCACTCAGTGGAGGGCATGTTCAGGGGAGTCCTCACTCAGGAGAGTGTGAACTCAGGGGAGCGCACACTCAGGGGAGTCCTCACTCAGGCGAGTGCACACTCAGGGAGTGCACACTCAGGGGTGTGCACACTTAGGGGAGAGCACACTCAGGGTAGTGAACACTCAGGGGTGTGCACAATCAGGGGAGTGCACACTCAGCGGAGAGCACACTCAGGGGAGCGAACACTCAGGGGAGTGCTCACTCAGCCGAGACTTCACTCACGAGAGTGCGAACTCAGAGGAGTGCACACTCAGGGGAGTGGTCATTCAGGGGAGTGCACACCCAGGGGAGTCCTCTCTCAGGCGTGTCCACAATGATGGGATTGCCCACTCAGGGAAGCGCTCACAAAGGGGAGTGCCCACTCAGGTGAGCGCTCACTCAGGGGAGTGCACACTCAGTAGTGTCCTCACTCAAGCGAGTGCACCCTCAGGGGAGTGCACAAACAGGGGAGAGCTCACAAACGGGAGTGCACACTCAGGGGAGCGCACATTCAGTGGAGTGCACACTCAGGAGAGTGCACACCCAGGGGTGTTCTCACTCAGGAGAGTGCGAACTCAGAGGAGTGAATGCTCAGGGAAGAGCTCACACAGGAGAGTGCACACTCAGGGGTGTCCTCACCCAAGCGAGTGCACACTCAGGAGAGTGCGCACTCAGGGGCGTGCACACTCAGGTGAACATACACTCAGGGGAGTGCACACTCAAGGGAGTGCAATCTGAGGGGAGTGCACACTCAGGGGAGTGCACACTCAGGGGAGTGCTCATTCACGGGAGTGCACACTCAGGGGAGTCCTCACGCAGGGGAGTGCACACACAGGGGAGTGCACACTCAGGGGAACGCTCACGCAGGAGAGTGCCCACCCAGGTGAGCACTCACACATGGGAGTGCACACTAAGGGGGTACTCATTCAGGTGAGTGCACAGTCAGGGGTGTGCATACTCAGAGTAATCCTCACTCAGGTGAGTGCACACTCAGGGGAGTGCACACTCAGGGAGCCCTCAGTCAGGGGAGTGCACACTCAGGGGAGTCCTCACTCAGGATAGTGTGAACTCAGGGGAGTGCACACTCAGGGGAGTGCACATTCAGGGGAGTGCCGACACAGGAGTGTCCTCACTCAGGCGAGTGCACACACAGAGGAGTGCACTCTTAGGGGAGCATTCACACAGGGGAGTGCACACTCAGGTGAGCACACAACCAGGGGAATCCACACTCAGGGGATTCCTCACACAGGAGAGTGGGCCATGAGATGAGTGCACACTCAGGGGTGTCCTCACCAAGGCGAATGCACACTCAGGGGAGTCCTCCCTCAGGCGAGTGCACAAGCAGGGGAGCCCTCACTCAGGGTAGTGCACACTCAAGATAGTGCGCACTCAGTGGAGTCCTCACTCAGGTGAGTGCACGCTCAGGGGAGTGCACACACTGGGGAGCGCTCACTCAGTGGAGTGCACACTCAGGGGAGCACACACTCAGGAGAGTGCACACTCAGGGTCACACTCAGGGGAGCCTCACTCAGGCGAGTCAACACCCAGGGGAGTTCACACTCAGGGATGTCTTCACCCAGGCGAGTTCACACACAGGGGAGCACGCACTCAGGGGAGCGCTCACTCAGGGGAGTGCACACTCAGGGGAGAGCACACTCAGGGGAGAGTACACTCAGGGAAGTGCTCATTCAGTGGAGTGAACACTCAGGGGAGTCCTCACTCAGGCGAGTTCACACTCAGGGGAGTGCACACTCAGGGGTGTCCTCACCCAGGGGAATGCACACACAGGGGGTTCGCATTCAGGGAAGTGCTCACTCAGGGGAGCGCACACTCAGGGGACCGCAATCCAGGGGCATGCACACTCAGGAGAGTGCACACTCAGGAGAGTTCTCACTCAGGAGAGTGCGAACTCAGAGGAGTGCACAAACAGGGTAGTCCTCTCTCAGGAAAGTGCGAACTCAGGGGAGTGCACACTCAGGAGAGTGCTCACTCATGGGAGTGCACACTCAGGGGAGGCCTCACTCAGGCGAGTGCACATTCAGGAGAGTCCTCTCTCAGGGGAGCACTCACTCAGGGTATTGCACACACAGGGGAGCGCTCACTCAGCGAGGCGCACACTCAGGGGAGCGCACACTCAGGGGAGTGCACACTCAGGGGAGTCCTCACTCAGGAGAGTGCACATTCAGGAGAGTCCTCCCTCAGGGGAGCACTCACTCAGGGTAGCGCACACTCAGGGGAGCGCACACTCAGGGTAGTGCACACTCAGGGGAGTCCTCACTCAGGAGAGTGCGAACTCAGGGGAGTGCACACTCAGCGGAGTGCTCATTCAGGGGAATGCACACTAAGGGAAGTCTTCACTCAGGTGAGTGCACATTCAGGGGAGTGCACACTCAGGGGTGTGCTAACACAGAGGAGTTTCCACTAAAGTGAGTGCACACTCAGGGGAGTGAACACTCAGGGGAGTCCTCACACAGGCGAGTGCACACTCAGGAGAGCACTCACTCATGGGAGTGCACACTCAGGATAGTGCACACTCAGTGGAGTCCTCACTCAGGTGAGTACACACTCAGGGAAGTGCACACTCAGGGGAGCGCACACTCAGGGGAGGGCACACTAGGGGAGTCCTCACTCAGAAGAGTGCAAACACAGAGGAGTGCACACTCAGGGGAGAGCTCACTCAGGGGAGTGCACACCCAGGGGATTGAACACTCAGGGGAGTGCACACTCAGGGGAGTGCACACTCTGGGGAGTGAACACCCAGGGGAGTGAACACTCAGGGGAGTGCACACTCAGGCGTGTTTTCACCCAGGCGAGTGCACACTCAGGGGAGTGTGCACTCAGGGGAGCACTCACTCAGGGGAGTGCACACGCTGGGGAGCGAACACTCAGGGTAGGGCACACTCAGGGGTCTCTTAACCCAGGCGAGTCCACACTCAGGGGAGTGTGCACTCAGGGGTGCGCTCACTCAGCAGAGTGCACACTCAGGGGTGCGCACACTCAGGTGAGTGCACACCCTGGGGAGTGAACACTCAGGGGAGTGCACTCTCAGGGGAGTGCACACTGAGGATTGTCTTCTCCCTGGTGAGCGCAGAGTCAGGGGAGTGTGCACTCAGAGGAGTGCGCACTCAGAGGAGTGCTCACTTAGGGAAGTGCGCACTCAGAGGAGTCCACACTCAGGGAAGTCCTCACTCAGGAGAGTATGAACTCAGAAGAGTGCACACTCAGGGGAGGGCACACTCAAAGGAGTCATCACTCAAGCGAGTGCCCCCTCAGGAGAGTGCTCACTCAGGGGAGTGCACACTCAGGGGAACCTCAATCAGGCGAGTTCACACTCAGGGGAGTGCACACTCAGGGGTGTCTTCACCCAGGCGTGTTCACATTAACGGGAGCGCGTACTTAGGGGAGCGCTCACTCAGGGGAGTGCACACACAGGGGAGAGCACACTCAGGGCAGTGCACTCTCAGTGGCGTCCTCACTCAGGAGAGTGTGAACGAAGAGGAGTGCACTCTCAGGGGAGTGCTCACTCAGCTGAGTGCACACTCAGTGGAGTCCTCACTCAGGAGAGTGTGAATTAAGAGGAGTGCACACTCAAGGGAGTGCACACTCAGGGGAGCGCACAGTCAGGGGAGTGTACACCAGGGGAGTCCTCACTCAGGAGAGTGTGAACTCAGCGAAGTGCACACTCAGCGGAGTGCTAAGCCAGGGGAGTGCACACTCAGGGGTGTCCTCACTCAGGCGAGTGCACACACAGGGGAGTGCACACTCAGGGGAGCGCTTACTCAGGGGAGTGCACACTCAGGGGAGCACACACTCAGGGAAGTGCACACCCTGAGGAAGGAACACTCAGGGGTGTGCACAGTCAGTAGTCCTCACTCAGGCGAGTGCACCCTCAGGGGAGTGCACACTCAGGGGAGCGCTCACTCAGGGGAGTGAACACTCAGGGGAGCGCACACTCAGGGGAGTGCACACCCTGGTGAAGGAACACTCAGGGGAGTGCACAATCAGGGGAGTGCACACTCAGGGGTGTCTTCACTCAGGGGAGTGCACAGTCAGGGGAGTGCACACTCAGGGAAGTCCTCACTCAGGAGAGTGCGAACTCAGAGGGGTGCACACACAGGGGAGGGCTCATCCGAAGGAGTCATCACTCAAGCGAGTGCCCCCTCAGGAGAGTGCTCACTCAGGGGAGTTCACACTCAGGGGAGCCTCACTCAGGTGAGTTCACACTCAGGGGAGTGCACACTCAGGGGTGTCTTCACCCAGGCGAGCGCACACTCAGGGGAGTGCGCACTCAGGGGAGAGCACACTCAGGGGAGTGTACACTCAGCGGAGTGCTCCTTCAGTGGAGTGCACACTCAGGGGAGTCCTCACTCAGGTGAGTTCACACTCAGGGGAGTGCACACTCAGGGGTGTCCTCACCCAGGGAAGTCCACACTCAGGGGAGTTCGCACACAGGGAAGTCCTCACTCAGGGGAGCACACACTCAGGGGAGCGCAATCTCAGGGGAGAGCACACTCAGGGGAGCGCTCACTCAGGGGAGTGCAAACTCAGGGGAGCGCACACTCAGGGGAGTGCACTCTCAGTGGCGACCTCACTCAGGAGAGTGAGAACCAACAGGAGTGCACACTCAAGGGACTGCTCACTCAGGTGAGTGCACACTCAGGGGTGTCCTCACTCAGGTGAGTGTACACTCTGGGGAGTGCACACTCATGGGAGCTCTCACTCAGGGGAGTGCACACTCAGGGGAGCGCACACTCACGGAAGTGCACACCAAGAGAGTCCTCACTCAGGAGAGTGCGAACTCAGAGGAGTGCACATTCAGCAGAGTGCTAACTCAGGGGAGTGCACACTCAGGGGTGTCCTCACTCAGGCGAGTGCACACTCAGGGGATTCCTCACTCAGGTGAGTTCACCCTCATGGGTTTACACACTCAGTAGTCCTCACTCAGGCGAGTGCACACTCAGGGGAGTGCCCACTCAGGGGAGCACTCAGTCAGGGTAGTGCACACACAGGGGAGTGCACACTCTGGGAGCGCACACTCGGGCGAGTTCACACTCAGCCAGGTTCTCACTTAGGATAGTGCGTACGCAGAGGAGTGCACACTCAGGGGAGTCCTCACTCAGATGACGGCACACTCAGGGAGTGTACACTCAGGGAGGCGCTCACAGAGCGGAGTGCCCACTCAGGTGAGCGCTCACTCAGGGGAGTGCACACTCAGGGGATCAAACCGGACCTGACCGGTTCAAACAGGATTTGAACAGCTCAATCCGGACCAGACCAGCTCAAACACTTTTGACTTGCTCAAACTGGAGCAGACCGGCTGAAACAGGTTAGGATCAGCTCAAACCAGACCAGACCAGCTGAACCGGATCAAACCGGACCATACCGGCTTAAACCGGTGTTGACAGGCTCAAACCAGGCCAGATCGGCTCAAACCAGATCAGACTGGCTCAAACCGGTTCAAAGAGGACCAGACCGGCTTAAACTGGATTAATCTGTACCAGACCGGCTCAAACCGGTTTTGACCACCTCAAATCGGACCAGACAGGCACTAACCGGTTTTGACTGGCTCAAACCGCACTCAAACCGGACCAGACTGGCTCAAACCGGTTTTGACCGGCCGAAACCCGACCAGACCGGCTGAAACCGGACCAGACCGACTCAAACCGGTTTTGAACGGCTCAAACACGACAGGATAGGCTAAAGCCACACCAGACCGGCTCAAACTGGTGTCGACCTGCTCAAACAGGACCAGACCGGCTCAAACCGGTTTTCACCGGCTCAAACCAGACCAGACCGGCTCAAACCGTCTAAAACCGGACCAGACTGGGTCAAACCAGGTTTGTCTGGCTCAAACTGGGCTCAAACCCTACCAGACCTCCTCATACCAGGTTTGACCAGTTGAATTCGGACTCATACCGGATCAGATCGGCTCAAACCGGTTTTGACCGGCTCAAAACCAACCAGAATGGCACAAACCGGATCAAACCGGACCAGTCGTGTTCATCCGGTTTGGACCAGCTCAAACCGGACCAGACCGGCAAAATCCGGTCCAGACCCGCTAAAACCAGATAAAACCGAACCAGACGGGCTCTTAGACCATCTCAAACCGGTTTTGATCGGCTCAATACGGACTAGACCGCCTCAAACTGGACCAGACCGGCTGAAACCGGTGTTGACCGTCTGAAACCAGACCATACTACCTTAAACCGGACCAGACTGGCTCAAAACGGGTTTGACCAGTTCAAACCGGATTCAAACCATACCAGACCTTCTCCAACCGGGTTTGACCAGCTCAAACTAGACCACACCCGCTCAAAACGGATCAAACCGGACCAGACCTGCCCTTAGACCGGCTCAAACCGGTTTTGACCGACTCAAACCGGACTCAAACCCGACCAGACCGGCTCAAACCGGTGTTGACCGGTTCAAACCGGACCAGACTTGCTCCAACCGGTGTTGACTGGCTCAAACCGGACTCACACCGGACCAGACTAGCTAAAACACGTTTTGACCGGCTCAAACCAGAACAGACCGGCTCAAACGGTTCAAACCGGACCAGACCGTCTAAAACCGGATTAAACCAAACAAGACCGGCTCAAACCGGTTTTCACCGGCTCAAACCGGACTCAAACCGGACCAGAACGCCTTATACCGAATCAAACCAGTTTTGACCAGCTCAATACGGACCATAACGTCTCAAACCGGTTTTCACCGGCAAAAACAAGACTCAAACCAGACCAGACCGGCTCAAACCAAACTCAAACTGGAACAGACCGGCTGAAAACGGTTTTGACCGGCTCAAACAGGACCAGACCGATTCAAACTGGTTTTGACTGGCTCAAACAGGACCAGACAGGCTCAAACCGGGTGAAACCGTACCAGACCAGCTGAAACCGGTTTTCACTGGGTGAAAGCGGACCAGACTGGCTCACTCATGGGAGTGTACATGAAGAGGAGTCCTCACTCAGGCGAGTGCACACTCAGGGGAGAGCACACTCAAGGGATTGTACACTTAGGGGAGTGCTCATTCAGGGGAGTGCACACTCAAGGGAGTCCTCACTCAGGCGAGTTCACAATCAGGGGAGGGCATACTCAGGGGTGTCCTCACTCAGGCGACTGCACACTCTGGGGGTTGTGCACTCAGGGGAGTGCACATTCAGGTGAGCGTGCACTCAGGGGAGTGCACACTTAGAGGCGTCCTCACTCAATCGACTTCACACTCAGTAGTCCTCACTCAGGCGAGTGCACACTCAGGGGAGTGCACACACAGGGGAGCGCTCACTCAGGGAAGTGCACACTCAGGGGAGTGCACACTCAGGGGAGCACTCACTCAGGGGAGTTTTCATTAAAGTGAGCGCACACTCAGGGGAGGGCACATTTAGGGGAGTCCATACACAGGCGAGTGCACACTCAGGAGAGTGCTCACTCATATTAGTGCACACACAGGATAGTGTGCAATCAGTGGAGTCCTCACTCAGGGGAGTGCACACTCAGGGGAGTGCACACACAGGGGAGCACACACTCAGGGGAGGGCACAATCAGGGGAGCACTCACTCAGGGAAGTGCACACTCAGGGGAGCGCACACACAGGGGAGTGCATACTCAGGGGAGCGCTCACTCTGGGGAGTTTTCAGTAAAGTGAGCGCACACCCAGGGGAGTGCACACTCAGGGGATTCCTCACACAGGCGAGTGCACACTCAGAGGAGGGCTCACTCATGGGAGTGCACACTCAGGATTGTGTGCACTCAGTGGAGTCCTCACCCAGGGGAGTGCACACCCAGGGGAGAGCACACTCAGGGGAGTCCTCACTCAGGAGAGTGCAAATACAAAGGAGTGCACACTCAGGGGAGCGCTCTCTCAGGGGAGTGCACACCCAGGGGAGCAAAAACTCAGGGGAGTGCACACTCAGGGGTGTCTACACCCAGGAGTGTGCACACTCAGTTGTGAGTGCACTCAGGGGAGTGCTTACTCAGGGGAGTGCACACTCAGGGGAGAGCACACTCAGGGGAGTGTACACCCCGGGGAGTGCACGTTCAGTGAGGTGCGCACTCAGGGGAGTCCTCACTCAGGCGAGTTCACACTCAGGGGAGTGCACACTCCGGGGTGTCCTCACTCAGGTGAGAGCACACGCAGGGGAGTGCGCACTCAGGAGAGTGCACACTCAGGGGAGCGCGCACTCAGGGGAGTGCACACTCAGGGGAGCATGCACTCAGGGGAATGCACACTCAGGGGAGTCCTCACTCGGGCGAGTTCTCACTCAGTAGTCCACACTCACGCGAGTGCAAACTCAGGGGAGTGCACACTCACGTGAGCGTGCACTCATGTGAGTGCACACTTAGGGGCATCCTCACTCAGGCGACTTCACACTCAGTAGTCCTCACTCAGGCGAGTGCACACTCAGGGGAGTGAACACTCAGGGGAGCACTCACTCAGGAAAGTGCACACTCAGGGTAGCGCACACTCAGGGGAGTGCACACTCAGGGGAGCGCTCACTCAGGGGAGTTTTCGGTAAAGTGAGCTCACACTCAGGGGATGCACACTCAGAGGATTCCTCACACAGGCGAGTGCTCACTCAGGAGAGCGCTCACTCATTGTAGTGCTCACTCAGGGGAGAGCACACTCAGGGGAGTGTACACTCAAGGGAGTGCACATTCAGTGGAGTGCACACTCAGGGGAGTCCTCTCTCAGGCGAGTTCACACTCAGGGGAGGGCACAATCAGCGGTGTCCTCACTCTGGCGAGTGCACACTCAGGGGAGTGCACACTCAGGTGAGCATGCACTCAGGGGAGTGCACACTCAGAGGAGTCCTCACTCAGGCGAGTTCTCACTCAGTAGTCCTCACTCTGGCGAGTGCACACTCAGGGGAGAGCATACTCAGGGGAGTGTACACTTAGGGGAGTGCTCATTTAGGGGAGTGCACACTCAGGGGAGTCCTCACTCAGGCGAGTTCACACTCAGTAGTCCTCCCTCAGACGAGTGCACACTCAGGGGAGTGCACACTCAGGGGAGCGCTCACTCAGGGAAGTGCACACTCAGGGTTGCCTTCACCCAGGCGAGTGCACACTCAGGGGAGTGCACACTCAGGGGAGCGCACACTCAGGGGAGTGCACACTCATTGGTGTCTACACCCACCGAGTGCACACTCAGGTTAGTGCGCACTCAGGGGTGTGCACGCTAAGGCGAGAGCACACCCTGAAGAGTGAACACTCAGGGGAGTGCACACCCTGAAGAGTGAACACTCAGGGGAGTGCACACTCAGGTGAGCATGCACTCAGGGGAGTGCACACTCTGGGGAGTCCACACTCAGGCGAGTTCACACTCAGTAGTCCTCACTCAGGCGAGTGCACACTCAGGGGAGTGCACACTCAGGGGAGTGCTCACTCAGGGAAGTGCACACTCAGGGGAGTGCACACTCAGGGAGTGCACACTCAGTGGTGCCATCACCCAGGCGAGTGCACACTCAGGGGAGTGCACACTCAGGGGTGTCTACACCCAGGCATGTTCACATTCAAGGGAGTGCGCACTAAGGGGAGCGCACACTCAGGGGAGTGCACACCCTGAAGTGTGAACACTCAGGGGAGTGCTCACTCAGGTGAGTGCACACTCAGGTGAGCATGCACTCAGGGGAGTGCACACTCTGGGGAGTCCTCACTCAGGCGAGTTCACACTCAGTAGTCCTCACTCAGACGAGTGCACACTCAGGGGAGTGCACACTCTGGGGAGCGCTCACTCAGGGAAGTGCACACTCAAGGGAGCGAACACTTAGGGGAGTGCACACTCAGGGTTGCCTTCACCCAGGTGAGTGCACACTCAGGGGAGTGCACACTCAGGGGAGCGCACACTCAGGGGAGTGCACACTCATTGGTGTCTACACCCACCGAGTGCACACTCAGGTTAGTGCGCACTCAGGGGTGTGCACGCTAAGGGGAGAGCACACCCTGAAGAGTGAACACTCAGGGGAGTGCACACCCTGAAGAGTGAACACTCAGGGGAGTGCTCACTCAGGGGAGTGCACACTCAGGTGAGCATGCACTCAGGGGAGTGCACACTCTGGGGAGTCCACACTCAGGCGAGTTCACACTCAGTAGTCCTCACTCAGGCGAGTGCACACTCAGAGGAGTGCACACTCAGGGGAGCGCTCACTCAGGGATGTGCGCACTCAGGGGAGCACACACCCAGGTAAGTGCACACTCAGGGTTGCCTTCACCCAGGCGAGTGCACACTCAGGGGAGTGCGCACTCAGGGGAGCGAACACTCAGGGCAGTGCACACCCTGAAGTGTGAACCCTCAGGTGAGTGCTCACTCAGGCGAGTGCACACACATGGGAGAGCACTCTCAGGGGAGTGTACACTCAAAGGAATGCTCATTCAGTGGAGTGCACCCTCAGGGTAGTCCTCACTCAGGCAAGTTAACACTCAGGGGAGTGCACACTCAGCGGTGTCCTCACTCAGGCGAGTGCACACTCAGGGGAGTGGGCCCTCAGGGGAGTGCACACTCAGGAGAGCATGCACTCAGGGGAGTGCACACACAGGGGAGTCCTCACTCAGGCGAGTTCACACTCAGTAGCCCTCACTCAGGTGAGTGCACATTCAGGGGAGTGCACACTCAGGGGAGCGCTCACTCAGGGAAGTGCACACACAGGGGATCGCACACTCAGGGGAGTTCACACTCAGGGGTGTCTTCACCCAGGCGAGTGCACACCCAGGGGAGTGCGCACTCAGGGGAGCGCACACTCAGGGGAGTGGACACCCTGAGTAGTGAACACTCAGGGGGTCCTCACTCAGGTGAGTGCACACTCAGGTGAGCATGCACTCAATGGAGAGCACACTCAAGGGAGTCCTCACTCAGGCGAGTTCACGCTAAGTAGTCCTCACTCAGGCGAGTGCACACTCAGGAAAGTGCACACTCAGGGGAGCACACATTCAGGAAAGTGCACATCCTGAAGAGTGAACGCTCAGGGGAGTGCACACTCAGGGGAGTGCACACTCAAAAGTGTCTACTCCCATGCGAGTGCACACTCAGGGGTGTGCGCACTCAGGGGAGCGAACACTCAGGCGAGTGCACACTCTGGGGTGTCCTCACTCAGTTGAGTGCACACTCAGGTGAGCGTGCACTCAGTTGAGTGCACACTTAGGGACGTCCTCACTCAGGCGACAGCACACTCAGTAGTCCTCACTCAGGCGACTGCACACTCAGGGGAGTGCACTCTCAGGGGAGCGCTCACATAGGGAAGTGCACACTCAGGGGAGCGCTCACTCAGGGGAGTGCACACTCAAGGTGTGGCCTTTCAGGGGGTTTTCAGTAAAGTGAGCGCACACAGTGGAATGCACACTCAGAGGAGTCCTCACACAAGCGAGTGCACACTCAGGAGAGCGCTCACTCATTGGAGTGCTCACTCAGGGGAGAGCACACTCAGGGGAGTGTACACCCAGGGGAGTGCACATTCAGTGGAGTGTACACTCAGGGGAGTCCTCACTAAGGCGAGTCCACACTCACGGGAGTGCACACTCAGGGGTGTCCTCATTCTGGCGAGTGCACACTCAGGGGAGTGCGCACTCAGGGGAGTGCACACTCAGGTATGCATGCACTCAGGGGAGTGCACACTCAGAGTCGTCCTCACTCAGGCGAGTTCTCACTCAGTAGTCCTCACTCAGGCGAGTGCACACTCAGGGGAGAGCACACTCAGGGGAGTGTACACTCAGGGGAGTTTTCACTCAGTGGAGTGCACACTCAGGGGAGTCCTCACTCTGGCGAGTTCACACTCAGGGGAGTGCACACTCAGGGGTGTCCTTACTCAGGAGAGTGCACACTCATTGAGCCTGCACTCATGTGAGTGCACACTTAGCGGCGTCCTCACTCAGGCGACTTCACACTCAGTAATCCTCACTCAGGCGAGTGCACACTCAGGGGAGTGAACACTCAGGGGAGCGCTCGCTCAGGGAAGTGCACACTCAGGGTAGCACACACTCAGGGGAGTGCACACTCAGGGGAGCGCTCACTCAGGGGAGTTTTCAATAAAGTGAGCTCACACTCAGGGGATGCACTCTCAGAGGAGTCGCCACAGAGGCGAGTGCACACTCAGGAGAGCGCTCACTCATTGGAGTGCTCCCTCAGGGGAGAGCACACTCAGGGGAGTGTACACTCAGGGGAGTGCACATTCAGTGGAGTGCACACTCACGGGAATCCTCTCTCAGGAGTGTTCACACTCAGGGGAGGACACACTCAGTGGTGTCCTCACTCTGGCGAGTGCACACTCTGGCGAGTGCGCACTCAGGGGAGTGCACACTCAAGTGAGCAGGCACTCAGGGGAGTGCACACTCAGAGGAGTCCTCACTCAGGCGAGTGCACACCCAGGGGAGAGCACACTCAGGGGAGTATACACTTTGGGGAGTGCTCATTCAGGGGAGTGCACACTCAGGGGAGTCCTCACTCAGGCGAGTTCACACTCAGGGGAGGGCACTCTCAGGGGTGTCCTCACTCAGGCGAGTGCACACTCAGGGGAGTGTGCACTCAAGGGAGTGCACATTCAGGTGAGCGTGTACTCAGGGGAGTGCACACTTAGAGGCATCCTCACTTAGGTGACTTCACACTCAGTAGTCCTCACTCAGGCGATTGCACACTCAGAGGAGTGCACGCAAGGGAGCGCTCACTCAGGGAAGTTTTCATTAAAGTGAGCGCACACTCAGGGGAGTGCACACTCAGGGGAGCACTCACTCAGGGGAGTTTTCATTAAAGTGAGAGCACACTCAGGGGAGTGCACACTCAGGGGAGTCCTCACACAGGCGAGTGCACACTCAGGAAAGCGCTCACACATAGGAGGGCACACACAGGATAGCGTGCACTCAGTGGAGTCCTCACTCAGGGGAGTGCACACTCAGGGGAGTGCACACACTGGGGAGCGCACACTCAGGGGAGGGCACACTCAGGGTAGCCTTCACCCAGGCAATTGCACACTCAGGGGAGTGCGCACTCAGTTGAGTGCACACTCAGGGGAGTGCACACCCTGAAGAGTGAACACTCCGGGGAGTGCACACTCAGTTGAACCTCACTCAGGGAAGTCCTCACTCGTTAGAGTGCGAACTCAGAAGAGTGCACACGCAGGGGAGTGCTCACACAAAGGAGTCATCACTCAAGCGAGTGCCCCCTCAGGAGACAGCTCACTCAGGGGAGTTCACACTCAGGGGAGAGCACACCCAGGGGAGTGTACACTCAGGGGTGTCCTCACTCAGGCGAGTGCACACTCAGGTGAGCGTACACTCAGGTGAATGCACACTTCGGGGTGTCCTCACTCAGGCGAGTGCACACTCAGGGGTGTCCTCACTCAGGTAAATGCACATTCAGGGAAGTGTACACTTAGGGGAGCGCTCACTCAGGGAAGTGCACACTCAGGGGAGCGCTCACTCAGGGGAGTTTTCAGTAAAGTGAGCGCACGCTCAGGGGATTGCAGACACAGGGGGGTCCTCACACAGGCGATTGCACACTCAGGAGAGCGCTCACTCATGGGAGTGCTCACTCAGGATAGTGTGCACTCAGTGGAGTCCTCACTCAGGGGAGAGCACACTCAGGGGAGTGCACACACAGGGGAGCGTACACTCAGGGGAGGGCACACTCAGGGGTGTGCGCACCCCGGGGAGTGATCACTCACGGGAGTGCACACTCAGGGAAGAGCACACACAGGGGAGTGTACCCTCAGGGGAGTGCACTTTCAGTGGAGTGCACACTCAGGGGATTCCTCACTCAGGAGAGTTCTCACTCAGGGGAGTGATCATTCAGGGATGTCCTCACTCAGGCGAGTGCACACTCAGGGGTGCGCTCACTGTGGAAAGTGCACAATCAGGGGAGCGCACACTCAGGGGAGCACACACTCAGGGGAGGGCACACTCAGGGGATTCCTCACACAGGTGAGTGCACACTCAGGAGAGCGCTCACCCATGGGAGTGCACACTCAGGATAGTGTGCACTCAGTGGAGTCCTCACTCAGGGGAGGGCACACCCAGGGGGTGCACACTCAGGGGAGCGCACACTCAGGAGAGCACACACTCAGGGGAGGGCACACGCAGGGGAGTCCTCAGTCAGGAGAATGCAAACTCAGAGGAGTGCACAGTTAGGGGAGCGCTCACTCATGGGAGTGTACACACTGGGGAGCGAACACTCAGGGGAGTGCACACCCAGGGGTGTCTACACCCAGGCGAGTGCACACACAGGTGTGTGCGCACTCAGGGGAGTGCTCACTCAGGGGAGTGCACACTCAGGGGAGAGCACACTCAGTTGTGTGTACACTCAGGGGAGTGCACATTCAGTGGAGTGCACACTCAGGTGAGCATGCACTCAGGTGAGTGCACACTCAGGGGAGTCCTCACTCAGGCGAGTTCCCACTCAGTAGTCCTCACTCAGGCGAGTGCACACTCAGGGGAGAGCACACTCAGGGGAGTGTACACTCAGGGGAGTGCTCATTCAGTGGAGGGTACACTCAGGGGAGTCCTCACTCAGGCGAGTTCACACTCAGGGGAGTGCACACTCAGGGGTGTCCTCACTCAGGCGAGTGCACACTCACATGAGCATGAACTCAGGTGAGTGCACACTTAGAGCGTCCTCACTCAGGCAAGTTCACACTCAGTAGTCCTCACTCAGGCGAGGGCTCACTCAGGGAAGTGCACACTCAGGGGAGCGCTCACTCAGGGAAGTGCACACTCAGGGTAGCGCACACTCAGGGGAGTGCACACTCAGGGGAGCACTCACTCAGGGGAGTTTTCAGTAAAGTGAGCGCACACTCAGGGGAATGCACACTCAGGGGAGTCCTCAAACAGGCGAGTGCACACTGAGGAGAGCGCTCACTCATTGGAGTGCTCACTCAGGGGAGTGCACACTGAGGGGAGAGCACACTCAGGGGAGTGCACATTCAGTGGAGTGTACCCCCAGGGGAGTCCTCACTCAGGCGAGTTCACACTCAAGCGAGTGCACACTCAGGTGAGTGCACACTCAGGGGACCGCTCACTCAGTTAAGTGCATACTCAGGGGAGCACACACTCAGGGGAGTGCACACCCTGGACAGTGCACACTCAGGGGAGTGCAAACTCACAGGTGTCTACACCCCGGCGAGTGGACACTCAGGGGTGTGTGCACTCCAGGGAGTACTCACTCAGGGTAGTTCACACTCAGGGGAGAGCACACTCAGGGGAGTGTACACTCAGGGGAGTGCACATTCAGTGGAGTGCACACTCAGGGGATTGCTCACACAGGCGAGTTCACACACAGGGGAGTGCACACTCAGGAGTGTCCTCACTCAGGCGAGTACAAACGCAGGGTAGTGCACGCTCAGGGAAGCGCTAACTCAGGGAAGTGAACACTCAGGGGAGCGCACACTCAGGGGAATGCATACTCTGGGAAGCGCTCACTCAGGGGAGATATCAGTAAAGTGAACGCACACTCAGGGGAGTGCACACTCAGAGGATTCCTCACACAGGCGAGTGCACACTCAGTAGAGCGCTCACTCATGGGAGTGCACACTCAGGATAGTGTGCACTCAGTGCAGTCCTCACTCAGGGGAGTGCAGGCTCAGGGGAGTGCACACTCACGGGAGCGCACACACAGGGGAGCGCACACACAGGACAGGGCACACTCAGGGGATTCCTCACTCAGGAGAGTGCAAACTCAGAGGAGGGCACACTCGGGAGCGCTCTCACAGGGGAGTGAACACCCTGGGGAGCGAACACTCAGGGGAGTGCACACTCAGGGGAGTGCACACTCAGGGGTGTCTACACCCAGACAAGTGCACACTCAGGTGTGAGTGCACTCAGAGGAGTGCTCACTCAGGGGAGAGCACACTCAGGGGAGTGTACACTCTGGTGAGTGCACATTCAGTGGAGTGCACACTCAGGGGAGTCCTCACTCAGGCGAGTTCACACTCAGGGGAGTGCACACTCAGGGGTGTCCTCACTCAGGAGAGTGCACTCTCAGGTGAGCGTGCACTCATTTGAGTGCACACTTAGTGGCGTCCTCACTCAGGCGACTTCACACTCAGTAGTCCTCACTCAGGCGAGTGCACACTCAGGGAAGTGCACACTCAGGGGAGAGCACACTCAGGGGAGTGTACACTCCCGGGAGTGCACATTCAGTGATTGCACACTCAGGGGAGTCCACACTCAGGCAAGTGCACACTCATGGGCGTGTGCACTCAGGGGAGTGCACACTCAGGTGAGCATGCACACAGGGGAGTGCACACTCAGGGGAGTCCTCACTCAGGCGAGTTCTCAGTCAGTAGTCCTCACTCAGGCGAGTGCACACTCAGGGGAGAGCACACTCAGGGGAGTATAAACTCAGGGGAGTGCTCATTCAGTGGAGTACCCACTCAGGGGAGTACTCACTCAGGCGTGTTTATACTCAGGGGAGTGCACACTCCGGGGTGTCCTCACTCAGGCGAGTGAACACTCAGGTGAGCGTGCACTCAGGTGAGTGCACACTTAGGGCTGTCCTCACTCAGGCGACTTCACACTCAGTAGTCCTCACTCAGGCGAGTGCACACACAGGGGAGTGCACACTCAGGGTAGCGCACACTCAGGGGAGTGCACACTCAGGGGAGCGCACACTCAGGGGAGTGCACACTCAGGGGAGCGCTCACTCAGAGGAGTTTTCAGTAAAGTGAGCTCACACTCAGGGGAATGCACACTCAGAGGAGTCCTCACACAGGTGAGTGCACAATCAGGAGAGCGCTCACACATTGAAGTGCTCAATCAGGGAAGAGCACACTCAGGGGAGTGTACATTCAGGGGAGTGCACATTCAGTGGAGTGCACACTCAGGGGAGTCCTCACTCAGGCGAGTTGACACTCAGAGGAGTGCACACTCAGCGGTGTCCTCACTCTGGCGAGTGCACACTCAGGGGAGTGCACACTCAGGTGAGCATGCACTCAGGGGAGTGCACACTCAGAGGAGTCCTCACTCAGGTGAGTTCTCACTCAGTAAATCTCAGTCAGGCGAGTGCACACACAGGGGAGAACACACTCAGGGGAGTGTACACTTAGGGGAGTGCTCATTCATGGGAGTGCACTCTCAGGGGTGCCCTCACTCAGGCGAGTGCACACTCAGGGGTGTGCACACTCAGGGGAGTGCACACTCAGGTGAGCATGCACTCAGGTGAGTGCACACTCAGGGGAGTCCTCACTCAGGCGAGTTCTCACTCAGTAGTCCTCACTCAGGCGAGTCCACACTCAGGGGAGAGCACACTCAGGGGAGTGTACACTTAGGGGAGTGCTCATTCAGGGGAGTGCTCACTCAGGGGAGTCCTCACTCAGTCGAGTTCACAATCAGGGGAGGGCACACTCAGGGGTGTCCTCACTCAGGCGACTGCACACTCAGGGGGTTGTGCACTCAGGGGAGTGCACATTCAGGTGAGCGTGCACTCAGGGGATTGCAAACTTAGAGGCGTCCTCACTCAATCGACTTCACACTCAGTAGTCCTCACTCAGGCGAGGGCACACTCAGGGGAGTGCACACGCAGTGGAGCGCTCACTCAGGGAAGAGCACACTCAGGGGAGCACACACACAGGGGAGTGCACACACAGGGGAGCACTCACTCAGGGGAGTTTTCATTAAAGTGAGCGCACACTCAGGGGAGTGCACATTCAGGGGAGTTCACACCCAGGCGAGTGCACACTCAGGAGAGTGCTCACTCATATTAGTGCACCCACAGGATAGTGTGCACTCACTGGGGTCCTCACCTAGGGGAGAGCACACTCAGGGGAGTGCTCACACAGGGGAGCGCACACCCAGGTGAGGGCACACTCAGGGGAGCGCTCACTCAGGGAAGTGCACACTCAGGGGAGCGCACACACAGGGGCGTGCATACTCAGGGGAGCGCTCACTCAGGGGAGTTTTCAGTAAAGTGAGCACACACTCAGGGGAGTGCACACTCAGGGGATTCCTCACACAGGTGAGTGCACTCTCAGAGGAGGGCTCACTCATGGGAGTGCACACTGAGGTTACTGTGCACTCAGTGGAGTCCTCACCCAGGGGAGTGCACACCCAGGGGAGAGCACACTCAGGGGAGTGCGCACACAGGGGTGCGCACACTCAGGGGAGGGCACACTCAGGGGAGACCTCACTCATGAGAGTGCTAACTCAAAGGAGTGCACACTCAGGGGAGCGCTCTCTCAGGGGAGTGCACACCCTGGGGAGTGAACACACAGGGGAGAGCACACTCAGGGGAGTGCACACTCAGGGGTGTCTACACCCAGGCGTTCGCACACTCAGGTGTGAGTGCACTCAGGGGAGTGCTCACTCTGGGGAGTGCACACTCAGGGGAGAGCACACTCAGGGGAATGTACACTCCGAGGAGTGCACATTCAGTGAGGTGCACACTCAGGGGGTCCTCACTCAGGCAAGTTCACACTCAAGGGAGTGCACACTCAGGGGTGTCCTCACTCAGGCGAGTGCACACTCATTGGAGTGTGCCCTCAGGGGAGTGCACACTCAGGTGAGCATGCACTCAGGGGAATGCACACTCAGGGGAGTCCTCACTCGGGCGAGTTCTCACTCAGTAGTCCACACTCAGGCGAGTGCACCCTCAGGGGAGAGCACACTCAGGGGTGTGCACACTCAGGGGAGAGCACACTCAGGGGAGTGCACACTCAGGGGAGAGCACGCTCAGGGGAGTGTACACTCCGGGGAGTGCACGTTCAGTGAAGTGCACACTCAGGGGAGTCCTCACTCAGGGAGTTCACACTCAGGGGAGTGCACTCTCAGAAGAGTCCTCACTCAGGCGAGTGCACACTCAGGGGAGAGCACACTCAGGGGAGTATACACTTTGGGGAGTGCTCATTCAGGGGAGTGCACACTCAGGGGAGTCCTCACTCAGGCGAGTTCACACTCAGGGGAGGGCACTCTCAGGGGTGTCCTCACTCAGGCGAGTGCACACTCAGGGGAGTGTGCACTCAGGGGATTGCACATTCAGGTGAGCCTGCACTCAGGGGAGTGCACACTTAGAGGCATCCTCACTCAGGTGACTTCACACTCAGTAGTCCTCACTCAGGCGATTGCACACTCAGGGGAGTGCACGCAGGGGAGCGCTCACTCAGGGAAGTTTTCATTAAAGTGAGCGCACACTCAAGGGAGTGCACACTCAAGGGATCGCTCACTCAGGGGAGTTTTCATTAAAGTGAGAGCACACTCACGGGAGTGCACACTCAGGGGAGTCCTCACACAGGCGAGTGCACACTCAGGAGAGCGCTCACACATAGGAGGGCACACACAGGATAGTGTGCACTCAGTGGAGTCCTCACTCAGGGGAGTGCACACTCAGGGGAGTGCACACACTGGGGAGCGCACACTCAGGGGATGGCACACACAGGGTAGCCTTCACCCTGGCAATTGCACACTCAGTGGAGTGCGCACTCTGTTGAGTGCACACTCAGGGGAGTGCACACCCTGAAGAGTGAACAGTCCGGGGAGTGCACACTCAGGGGAAACTCACTCAGGGAAGTCCTCACTCGTTAGAGGGCGAACTCAGAAGAGTGCGCACTCAGGGGAGGGCTCACACAAAGGAGTCATCACTCAGGCGAGTGCCCCCTCAGGAGACCGCTCACTCAGGGGAGTTCACACTCAGGGGAGAGCACACTCAGGGGAGTGTACACTCAGGGGTGTCCTCACTCAGGCGAGTGCACACTCAGGTGAGCGTACACTCAGGTGAATGCACACTTAGGGCCGTCCTCACTCAGGCAAGTGCACACTCAGGGGTGTCCTCACACAGGCAAGTGCACATTCAGCTAAGTGTACACTCAGGGGAGCGCTCACTCAGGGAAGTGCACACTCAGGGGAGCTCTCACTCAGGGGAGTTTTCAGTAAAGTGAGCGCATGCTCAGGGGAGTGCAGACACAGGAGGGTCCTCACACAGGCGATTGCACACTCAGGGGAGCGCTCACTCATGGGAGTGCTCACTCAGGATAGTGTGCACTCAGTGGAGTCCTCACTCAGGGGAGAGCACACTCAGGGGAGTGCACACACAGGGGAGCGTACACTCAGGGGAGGGCACACTCAGGGGTGTGTGCACTCTGGGAAGGGCTCACTCAGGGGAGTGCACACTCAGGGGAGAGCACACACAGGGGAGTGTACACTCAGGGGAGTGCACATTCAGAGGAGTGCACAATCAGGGGATTCTTCACTCAGGAGTGTTCTCACTCAGGGGAGTGCAAACTCAGGGGTGTCCTCACTCAGGTGAGTGCACACTCAGGGGAGCGCTCACTCAGGGAAGTGCACACTCAGGGGAGCGCTCACTCAGGGAAGTGCACACTCAGGGGAGCGCACACTCAGGGGAGCGCTCTCTCAGGGGAGTTTTCAGTAAAGTGAGTGCACACTCAGGGGAGTGCACACTCAGGGCATTCCTCACACAGGTGAGTGCACACTCAGGAGAGCGCTCACCCATGGGAGTGCACACTCAGGATAGTGTGCACTCAGTGGAGTCCTCACTCAGGGGAGTCCTCACTCAGGGGAGTGCACACTCAGGGGAGCGCACACTTAGGGGAGCACACACTCAGGGGAGGGCACACTCAGGGGAGTCCTCAGTCAGGAGAGAGCAAACTCAGAGGAGTGCACAGTTAGGGGAGCGCTCACTCAGGGGAGTGCACACCCTGGGGAGCGAACACTCAGGGGAGTGCACACCCAGGGGTGTCTACACCCAGGCGAGTGCACACACAGGTGTGTGTGCACTCAGGGGAGTGCTCACTCAGGGGAGTGCACACTCAGGGGAGTGCACACTCAGGGGAGTGTACGCTCAGGTGAGTGCACATTCAGTGGAGTGCACACTCAGGTGAGCATGCACTCAGGTGAGTGCACACTCAGGGGAGTCCTCAGGCGAGTTCTCACTCAGTAGTCCTCACTCAGGCGAGTGCACACACAGGGGAGAGCACACTCAGGGGAGTGTACACTCAGGGGAGTGCTCATTCAGTGGAGGGCACACTCAGGGGAGTCCTCACTCAGGCGAGTTCACACTCAGGGGAGTGCTCATTCAGTGGAGGGCACACTCAGGGGAGTCCTCACTCAGGCGAGTTCACACTCAGGGGAGTGCACACTCAGGGGTGTCCTCACTCAGGCGAGTGCACACACACATAAGCGTGCACTCAGTTGATTGCACACTTAGGGCCGTCCTCACTCAGGCGACTTCATACTCAGGCGAGTGCACACTCAGGAGAGCGCTCACTCATTGGAGTGCTCACTCAGGGGAGAGCACACTCAGGGGAGTGTACACTCAGGGGAGTGCACATTCAGTGGAGTGCACACTCAGGGGAGTCCTCACTCTGGCGGGTTGACACACAGAGGAGTGCACACTCAGCGGTGTCCTCACTCTGGCGAGTGCAAACTCACGGGAGTGCGCTCTCAGGGGAGTGCACACTCAGGAGAGCATGCACTCAGGGGAGTGCACACTCAGAGGAGTCCTCACTCAGGTGAGTTCTCACTCAGTAGTCCTCACTCAGGCGAGTGCACACACAGGGGAGAGCACACTCAGGGGAGTGTACACTTTGGGGAGTACTCTTTCATGGGAGTGCACTCTCAGGGGTGCCCTCACTCAGGCGAGTGCAGTCTCAGTGGTGTGCACACTCAGGGGAGTGCACACTCAGGTGAGCATGCATTCAGGTGAGAGCACACTAAGGGGAGTCCTCACTCAGGCGAGTTCTCACTCAGTAGTCCTCACTCAGGCGAGTGCAAACTCAGGGGAGAGCACACTCATGTGGAGTGTAAACACAGGGGACTGCTCGTTCAGTGGAGTGCACACTCAGGGGGGTCCTAACTCAGGCGATTTCACACTCAGGGGGGTGCACACTCAGGGGTGTGTGCACTCCAGGGAGTGCTCACTCAGGGGAGTGCACACTCAGGGAAGAGCACACACAGGGGAGTGTTCCCTCAGGGGAGTGCACTTTCAGTGGAGTGCACACTCAGGGGATTCCTCACTCAGGAGAATTCTCACTCAGTGGAGTGCACACTCAGGGGTGTCCTCACGCAGGCGAGTGCACACTCAGGGGAGCGCTCACTCAGGGAAGTGCACACTCAGAGGAGTGCACACTCAGGGGAGCGCTCACTCAGGGGAGATTTCAGTAAAGTGAGTGCACACTCAGGGGAGTGCACACTCAGGTGATTCCTCACACAGGCGAATGCACACTCAGGAGAGCGCTCACCCATGGGAGTGCACACTCAAGATAGTGTGCACTCAGTGGAGTCCTCACTCAGGGGAGTGCACACCCAGGGGTGTGCACACTCAGGGGAGCACACACTTAGGGGAGGGCACACTCAGGGGAGTCCTCAGTCAGGAGAATGCAAACTCAGAGGAGTGCACAGTTAGGGGAGCGCTCACTCAGGGGAGTGCTCATTCAGGGGAGTGCACACTCAGGGGAGTCATCACTCAGACGAGTATCCCCTCAGGAGATCGCTCAGTCTGTTGAGTCCTCACTCAGGTTAGTTCACATTCAGGGGAGTGCCCACTTAGAGTAGTCCTTACTCAGGTGAGCGCACACTCAGGGGAGAGCACCCTCAGCAGAGCGCTCACTCAGGAGAGTGCACACTCAGGGGAGCGCACACTCAGAGGAGTGCACACACTGGGGGGTGCACACTCAGGGGAGTCCTCACTCAGAGGAGTGCGAAATAAGAGGAGTGCACACTCAGGGGAGTGCTCACTCAGGGGAGTGCACACACCGGGGTGTCCTCACCGAGGGGAGCGCTCACTCAGGGGAGTGCACAATCAGGTGAGCCCACACTCAGGAGAGTGCACACTCAGGGGAGTCCTCCCTCAGGAGAGTGCGAACTCAGGGAAGTGCACTCCCTGGGAAGCGAACACACAAGGGACTGCACATTCAGGGTAGTGCACACTCAAGGGGGTCCTCACTCAGGAGAGTGCGAACTCAGAGGATTGCACACTCAGGGGAGTGCTCATACAGGGGAGTGCACACTCAGGGGAGTCATCACTCAGACGAGTACCCCCTCAGGATTGCGCTCACTCTGCGGAGTCCTCACACAGGCGAGTTCACACTAAGGGGAGTGCACACTCAGGGTTGTCCTCACCCAGGCGAGTGCACACTCAGGTTAGTGTGCCCTCAGGGGAGCGCTCACTCAGGGGAGTTCACACTCAGGGAAGCGCAATCTCAAGGGAGCACAAACTCAGGGGAGTGTAAACTTAGGGGAGTGCTCAATCAGTGGAGTGCACACTCAGGGGAGTCCAAACTCAGGCGAGTTCACAATCAGGGGAGTGCACACTCAGGGGAGTCCTCACCCAGGCGAGTGCACACTCAGGGGAGTTCGCACTCAGGGGAGCGCTCACTCAGGGCAGCGAACACACTGGGGAGAGCACACACACTGGAGCGCACACTTATGGGAGTGTACACACAGGGGAGTGCTCACTCAGGAGAGCGCACACTCAGCGGAGTGCACGCTCAGTTGAGCATACACTCAGGGGAGTGCACACTCAGGGGAGTCCTCACTCAAAAGAGTGCGAACTCAGGGGAGTGAAATCTCAGGGTAGCACACACTCAGGGGAGTGCACACTCAGGGGAGTCCTCACCCAGGAGAGTGCAAACTCAGAGGAGTGCACACTCAGGGGAGTGCTCATTCAGGGGAGTACACATTCAGGGGAGTGCTCACTCAGACGAGTGCACACTCAGGGGAATGCACACTCAGGGAGGCACTCACAAAGCGGAGTGCCCACTCAAGTGAGCGCTCACTCAGGGGAGTGCACACTCAGGGGATCAAAACGGACCAGAGCGGCTCAAACCGGTTTTGACTGGCTCAAACCGGACCAGACCGGCCCAACTGGATCAAACCGGACCAGACCGGCTCACACCAGCACCAACCGGACCAGACCGGCTTAGACAGGGTTTGACTGGCTCAAACGGAGGCAGAGAGGCTCAAACAGGATGAAAACGGACCAGACCGGCTGTTAGACCAGCTCAAACATGTTTTGACCGGCTCAAACCGGACAAGATCGGCTCAAACCGGACTCAAACCGGAGCAGACAGATCAAAACGGTGTTGACCGGCTCAAACCTGACTCAAACTGGACCAGACCGGCTCAAAGCGGTGTTGACCGGCTCAAACCGGACTCAATCTGGACCAGACCGACTCATACCGGCTTTGAACGGCTCAAACCAGACCATACCAGCTCAAACGAATCAAACTGGACCAGACCGGGTTAAACTGGATCAAACCGGACCAGACCAGCTCAAACCGGTTTTGACCGGCTCAAATCGGACGAGAGCAACAGAAACCGAAATTGACCAGCTCAAACCAGACTCAAGCAGGACCACACCGGCTCAAACCGGTTTCGAATGGCTCAAATCCGACCAGACAGTCTGAAACAGGACCAGACAGGCTCAAACCGGTTTTGACCAGCTCAAACCCTACCAGACTGGCTGAAATGGGACGAGACGGCTTCAAACCGGTTTTGACTGGCTCAAATCGGACCAGAACGGCACAAACCTGTTTTGACCATATTAGACTGGCTCAAACCGGTTTTTAGCGGCTCAAATCGCACCACACCAGCTCAAACCGGTTTTGACCAGCTCCAAATGGACTCAAACAATTTTTGACCGTCACAAACCGGACCAGACGGCCTCAAAGCTGTTTTGACCGGCTCAAACCGGACGCAAAACGTACCAGTCCGGCTCAAACTGGACTCAAAGCGGACTAGACCGGCACTAACCGGTTATGACCGGCTGAAACAGCACTCAAACCGGACCAGACCGTCTCAAACTGGTGTTTTCCGGCTCAAACCGCACTCAAACCGGACCAGACCGGCTCAGACCGGTTTGGACCGGCTCAAATCGGACCAGACCAGCTGAAACAGGACGAGACCGCCTCAAACCGGTTCTGACCGACACAAACCCGTTCAGACCGGCTAAAACTGGACCAGACCGGCTCAAACCGGCAGAAACCGGACCAGAACGTCTCAAACTGGTTTTGACCGGCTGAAATCAGACCAGACCATCTTGAACCTGCTGAACCGAACCAGACCGGCACAGAAAGGCTAAAACCGGGCCAAACCGGCTCAATCAGCTTTTGATCGTCTCAAACAAGACCAGACCGTCTCAAACCAGACCAGACCGGGTCAAACCGGTTTTGACCGGATGACACCGGATCAAACCGGACCAGACCGGCTCACACCGGATCAAACCGGACCAGACAGGCCCTGACCAGCTGAAACCGGATCAAACCGGACCAGACCGGCCCAGACCGGCTAAAACTGGGCCAGACTTGCTCAAACCGGTTTTCGCCGGCTCAAACCAGACCACACCGGTTCAAACCGGTTTTGACTGGCTCAATCCAGTTTTGACCGGCTCAAACCGGTTTTGACCGGCTGAAACCACTCCAGACCGGCTAAAACCGGTTTTAACCGGCTCAAACCGGTTTTCACCTGATTAGACCGGATCAAACCGGACCAGACCGTCTCAGACAGGCTCGAATCGATTTTGACTGGCTTCAACCAGACAAAACCAGCTGAAACCGGTTTTGACCGGCTCGAACCAGACCAGACCGGCTCAAACCGGTTTTGATCGGCTCAAACCGGTTTTGACCTCCTCAAACCACACCAGACTCGCTGAAACCAGTTTTGACCAGATGAGACCGGATCAAAACGAATCAGACCGGGCCAGACTGGCTAAAATCGGATCAAACTGTACCAGATCGGCCCAGACTGCCTAAAACTGGCCCAGAAACCGGTTTTTACCGGTTCAAAGCAGGCCATACTGGATCAAAACTGTTTTGACAGACGTGAGCTGGTTTTGACTGGCTCAAACCAGACAAGACTGGCTGAAACCAGACCAGACCGGCTCAAAACGGTTTTGACCGGCTGAAACCGGTTTTGACCGGATGAGACCGGATCAACCCGAATTAGACCGGCTCTGACCGGCTAAAATCGGAACAAACCGGACCAGGCCAGCCCAGACTGCATAAAACTGGGCCACAAACCAGTTTTGACGGGTTCAAACAAAACCAGACTGGCTAAAACCAGTTTTGACCGGCTCAAATCAGACCAGACCGGCTCAAACCAGACCAGACTGTCTCAAACCGGTTTTGCCCGGCTCAAAGCGGTTTTGACAGCATCAAACCAGACTCGACCGGCCCAGACAAGCTGAAACCGGTCAAAGCGGAACAGACCGGACCAGACCGGCTAAAACTGGCCACCAACCGGTTTTGACCACCTCAAACCAGACAAGACAGGCTCAAACCGGTTTTGACCGACCTGAGCCGGTTTTGACCTGCTCAAACCAGACCAGACCGGCTGAAACCGGACCAGACCAGCTGAAACCGGTTTTGACTGGATGACACCGGATCAAATCAGACCAGACTGGCCCAGACCATCTAAAACTGGGCCAGAAAGACTCAAACCGGTTTTCACCAGCTCAAACCAGACCAGACCGGTTCAAACCGGTTTTGACTGGCTCTATCCGGTTTAGACCGGCTCAAACCGGTTTTGACCAGCTCAAAGCGGTTTTGACGGGATCAAACCAGACTCGACCATCCCAGACCAGCTGAAACCAGATCAAATCGGAGCAGACCGTCCCAGACCGGATAAAACTGGGCCACAAACCGGTTTTGACCAGCTTAAACCAGACCAGACCGGCTCAAACCGGAGCAGACCGGCTCAAACCAGATTTGACCGGATGAGATCGGATCAAACCGGACCAGACTGGCTCAAACCGGCTCAAACTGCACCACACGGACTAAAATCGGATCAAACCAGACGAGACCGGCTCAAAAGGGATCAATCCGGACCAGACCGGCTAGACCTGCTAAATCCGGTTTTGTCCGGCTCAAACCGGACTCAAACCGATATTGACCGGCTCAAACCAGATCAAACAGGAGCAGACTGGCTAAAACCTGATCAAACCGGACCAGACCGGCTCAACCGGATCACACCGGACCATACCCGCTTAAACCGGATCAAACTGGAACAGACCGCATCAAACCAGCATTGACCAGCTCAGACCCGACCAGTGCGGCTTAAACCGGACCAGACTGGCTCAAAACGGGTTTCACTGGCTTACTCAGGGGAGTGTACACGAAGGGGAGTGCTCATTTAGGGGAGTGCACACTCAGGGGAGTCCTCACTCAAGGGAGTGCACACACAGGGGAGTGCACACTCAGGGGAGCACTCACACAGGGGAGTGGCCACTGAGGTGAGCGCTCACACATGGAAGAGCACACTCAGGGGAGCCCTCACTCAGGCGGGTCCACACTCAGAGGAGTGCACACTCAGAGTAGTCCTCACTCAGGCGAGTGCACTCTCAGGTGAGAATACACTCAGGGGAGCGCTCACTCAGGGGAGTGCACACTCAAAGCAGCGCACACTCAGGGGAGTGCACACTCAGTGGAGTCCTCACTCAGGTGAGTGCGAACTAAGAGGAGTGCACACTCAGGGGAGTGCTCACTCAGGGGAGTGCACACTCAGGGGAGACCTCCCTCAGGAGAGTGCACACTCAGGGGAGTGCTCACTCAGGGGTGTGCACACACTGGGGAGTGCACACTCAGGTGAGCACACAAACAGGGGAATGTTCATTCAGGGGAGTGCACACTCAGGGGAGTCCTCACTCAGGCGAGCGCACATTCAGGGGAGTGCTGACTCATAGTCCTTACTCTGGTGAGCGCGCACTCATGGGAGTGCACACTCAGGGGAGCGCTCACTCAGGGGAGTGCTCATTCAGGGGAGTGCACACTCAGGGGAGTCATCACTCAGACGCGTACCCCCTCAGGAGAGCGCTCAGTCTGGTGAGTCCTCACTCAGGCGAGTTCACACTCAGGGGAGTGCCCACTTAGAGTAGTCCTTACTCAGGTGAGCGCACACTCAGCGGAGTGCACCCTCAGCAGAGCGCTCACTGAGGAGAGTGCACACTCAGGGGAGGTCACACTCAGGGGAGTGCACACAGTGAGGGGTGCACACCCACGGGAGCCCTCACTCAGAGGAGTGCGAACTAAGAGGAGTGCACACTCAGGGGAGTGCTCACTCAGGGGAGTGCACACACAGGGGTGTCCTCACCGAGGGGAGCGCTCACTCAGGGGAGTGCACAATCAGGTGAGCCCACACCCAGGAGAGTGCACACTCAGGGGAGTCCTCACTCAGGAGAGTGCGAACTCAGGGAAGTGCACTCCCTGGGAAGCGAACACTCAAGGGACTGCACATTCAGGGTAGTGCACACTCAAGGGAGTCCTCACTCAGCATAGTGCGAACTCAGAGGATTGCACACTCAGGGGAGTGCTCATACAGGGGAGTGCACACTCAGGGGAGTCATCACTCAGACGAGTACCCCCTCAGGAGAGCGCTCACTCTGGGGAGTCCTCACACAGGTGAGTGCACACTCAGGTTAGTGCGCACTCAGGGGAGCGCTCTCTCAGGGGAGTTCACACTCAGAGTAGCGCAATCTCAAGGGAGCACAAACTCAGGGGAGTGTAAACTTAGGGGAGTGCTCAATCAGTGGAGTGCACACTCAGGGGAGTCCAAACTCAGGCGAGTTCACAATCAGGGGAGTGCACACTCAGGGGAGTCCTCACCCAGGCGAGTGCACACTCAGGGGAGTTCGCACTCAGGGGAGCGCTCACTCAGGGCAGCGAACACACTGGGGAGAGCACACAAAGGGGAGCGCACAATTATGGGAGTGTACACACAGGGGAGTGCTCACTCAGGAGAGCGCACACCCAGCGAAGTGCACGCTCAGTTGAGCATACACTCAGGGGAGTGCACACTCAGGGGAGTCCTCACTCAAAAGAGTGCGAACTCAGGGGAGTGAAATCTCAGGGTAGCACACACTCAGGGGAGTGCACACTCAGGGGAGTGCACACTCAGGGGAGTACACATTCAGGGGAGTGCTCACTCAGACGAGTGCACACTCAGGGGAATGCACACTCAGGGAGGCGCTCACAAAGCGGAGTGCCCACTCAAGTGAGCGCTCACTCAGGGGAGTGCACACTCAGGGGATCAAAACGGACCAGAGCGGCTCAAACCGGTTTTGACCGGCTCAAACCGGACCAGACCGGCCCAACCGGATCAAACCGGACCAGACCGGCTCACACCAGCACAAACCGGACCAGACCGGCTTAGACAGGGTTTGACTGGCTCAAACCGAAGCAGAGAGGCTCAAACAGGATGAAAACGGACCAGACCGGCTGTTAGACCAGCTGAAACATGTTTTGACCGACTCAAACCGGACTCAAACCGGAGCAGAACGGATCAAACCAGTATTGACCGGCTGAAACCTGACTCAAACTGGACCAGACCGGCTCAAAGCGGTGTTGACCGGCTCAAACCGGACTCAATCTGGACCAGACCGACTCATACCGGCTTTGAACGGCTCAAACCAGACCATACCAGCTCAAAGGAATCAAACTGGACCAGACCGGGTTAAACCGGATCAAACCAGACCAGACCAGCTCAAACCGGTTTTGACCGGCTCAAATCGGACGAGAGCAACACAAACCGAAATTGACCAGCTCAAACCAGACTCAAACAGGACCACACCGGCTCAAACCGGTTTTGAACGGCTCAAACCCGACCAGACCGTCTGAAACCGGACCAGACAGGCTCAAACCGGTTTTGACCAGCTCAAACCCTACCAGACCGGCTGAAATGGGACGAGACGGCCTCAAACCGGTTTTGACTGGCTCAAATCGGACCAGAACGGCACAAACCTCTTTTGACCGTATTAGACTGGCTCAAACCGGTTTTTAGCGGCTCAAATCGCACCACACCAGCTCAAACCGGTTTTGACCAGCTCCAAATGGACTCAAACAATTTTTGACCGTCACAAACCGGACCAGACGGCCTCAAAGCTGTTTTGACCGGCTCAAACCGGACGCAAAACGTACCAGTCCGGCTCAAACTGGACTCAACGGGGACTAGACCGGCACTAACCGGTTATGACCGGCTCAAACCGCACTCAAACCGGACCAGACCGTCTCAAACTGGTGTTTTCCGGCTCAAACCGCACTCAAACCGGACCAGACCGGCTCAGACCGGTTTGGACCGGCTCAAATCGGACCAGAGCAGCTGAAACAGGACGAGACCGCCTCAAACCGGTTTTGACTGACACAAACCCCTCCAGACCGGCTAAAACTGGACCAGACCGGCTCAATCCGGCACAAACCGGACCAGAACGGCTCAAACCGGTTTTGACCGGCTCAAACCAGACCAGACCAGCTTGAACCTGCTCAACCGAACCAGACCGGCACAGAAAGGCTAAAACCGGGCCAAACCGGCTCAATCAGGTTTTGACCGTCTCAAGCAAGACCAGAGTGACTCAAACAAGACCACACCAGCTCAAACCGGATTTGACCGGATGAGACTGTATTAAACCGGACCACACCGGCTCAAACCGCATCAAACCGGAAAAGACCGGACCAGACCGGCTAAAACCAGGCCAAATAGGCTCAAACCGGTTTTGACCGGCTCAAACCAGACCAGACCGGCTCAAACCGGTTTTGACCGGCTCAAACCAGACCAGACCGGCTCACACAGAATTTGACCGGATGAGACAGGATAAAACCGTAGCAGACCGGCTCAAACCGGATGAAACCGCACCAGACGGCCCCAGAACAGCTGAAGCCGGAGAAACCGCACCAGACCGACCCAGACCGGTTAAAACCGAGCCACAAACCGGTTTTGACTGGCTCAAAGAATATCAGACCGGCTCAAACCGGTTTTGACCGGCTCAAACCAGACCAGACCGTCTCAAACCAGACCAGACCGGGTCAAACCGGTTTTGACCGGATGACACCGGATCAAACCGGACCAGACCGGCTCACACTGGATCAAACCGGACCAGACAAGCCCTGACCAGCTGAAACCGGATCAAACCGGACCAGACCGGCCCAGACCGGCTAAAACTGGGCCAGACGGGCTCAAACTGGTTTTGACTGGCTCAAACCACACCAGACCGGCAGAAACCGTTTTTGACCGTCTAAAACCGGTTTTGACCGGATGAGACCAGATCAAACCGAATCACACCGGCCCAGACCGGCTAAAATCGCATCAAACCGGACCAGACTGGCCCAGATCACCTAAAACAGGGCCACAAACCGGTTTTGACCGGTGCAAACCAGACTAGACCGGCTCAAACCGGTTTTGAACGACCTGACCCGCTTTTGGCCGGTGCAAGCCAGACCAGACCGGCTCAAACCGGTTTTGACCAGCTCAAACCAGACCAGACCGGCTCAAACCAGACCAGACCGGCTCAAAACGGTTTTGAACGGCTCAAACCGGTTTTGACCGATCTGAGCCGGTTTTGACCGGCCCAAAGCAGACCAGACCGGTTCAAACCCGTTTTGACGCCCTCAATCCCGTTTTGACCGGCTGAAACCGGTTTTGACCGGCTCAAACCACTACAGACTGGGTAAAACCTGTTTTCAGTGGCTTAAACTGGTTTAGACCTGATTAGACCAGCTCAAACCGGACCAGACCGGTTCAATGCGGTTTTGTCTGGCACAAACCGGTTTTGAACGGCTCGAACCGGTTTTGACCAGCTCAAACCACACCAGACCGGCTGAAACCGGTTTTGACCGGCTAAAACTTGGTTTGACCGGATGAGACCGGATCAAACCGAATCAGACTGGCCCACACAGGCTAAAATCAGATCAAACCGTACCCGACCAGCCCAGACTGCCTAAGACTGAGACACAAACCGGTTTTGACCAGTTCAAACCAGACCAGACCGACTCAAACCGGTTTTGACCGGCTGAAAGCGGTTTTGACCGGATCAAACCGGACTCGACCGACCCAGACCAGCTGAAACGAGATCAAACCGGAGCAGACAGGCCCAGACCAGCTGAAACCGGGACACAAACCGGTTTTGACCGGCTCAAACCAGACCAGACCGGCTCAAACCGTTTTTGACCGACCTGAACCGATTTTGACCGGCTCAAACCAGACGAGACAGGTTCAAACCGGTTTTGACTGCCTCAATTTGGTTTTGACCGCCTGAAACCGGTTTTGACCAGCTCAAACCACTCCAGAACGGGTAAAACCCGTTTTTACCGGCTTAAACCGGTTTTGACCTGATTAGACCACCTCAAACCAGACCAGACCGGTTCAATCCGGTTTTCATCGTCACAAACCGGTTTTGAACGGCTCGAACCGGTTTTGACCGTCTCAAACCACACCAGACCAGCTGAAACCGGTTTTGACCGGCTAAAACCAGGTTTGACCGGATGAGGCTGGATCAAACCAAATCAGACCGGCCCAGACTGGCTAAAATCGGATCAAACCATACCCGACCGGCCCAGACTGCCCAAAACTGGGCCACAAACCGGTTTTGACCGGTTCAAACCAGGCCAGACCGCCTCAAACCGATTTTGATCGACCTGAGCCGGTTTTGGCCAGCTCAATCAAGACCAGATCGGTTCAAACCGGTTTTGACTGGCTCAATCCGGTTTTGACCGGCTCAAACCACTCCAGACCGGCTAAAACCGGTTTTCACTGGCTCAAACCGGTTTTGATCTGATTAGACCAGATCAAACCGGACAAGACCGGCTCAGACAGGCTCGAATTGGTTGTGACTGGCTTCAACCAGACCAAACCGACTCAAACCGGTTTTGACCGGCTCAAACCAGACCAGACCGGATCAAACCAGACCAGACCAGCTCAAACCTGTTTTGACCGGATCAAACCAGTTTCGAACTGCTCAATCCACACCAGACAGGCTGAAACCGGTTTTGACCGGCTAAAACCGGTTTTGACCGGATGAGGCTGGATCAAACCGAATCAGATGGGCCCAGACCGGCTAAAATCGGATCAAACCGGACCAGACCGTCCCAGAATGCCTAAGACTGGGCCACAAACCGATTTTGACCGGTTCAAACCAGACCAGACCTGATCAAAGCGGTTTTGACCGGCTCGAGCCGGTTTTGACCTGCTCAAACCAGAGCAGACCGGCTCAAACCAGATCATACCGTTTCAAACCGGTTTTCACCAGCTCAAAGCGGTTTTGACCGGATCAAACCGGACTCGACCGACCCAGACCAGCTGAAACGAGATCAAACCGGAGCAGACCGGCACAGACCGGCTGAAACCGGGACACAAACCGGTTTTGACTGGCTCAAACCAGACCAGACCGGCTCAATCCGGTGCAGAGCAGTTCAAACCTGTTTTGACTGCCTCAATCCGGTTTTGACCGACTGAAACCGGTTTTGACCAGCTCAAACCACTCCAGAACGGGTAAAACCGGTTTTTACCGGCTGAAAGCGGTTTTGACCTGATTAGACCAGCTCAAACAAGACCAGACCTGTTCAATACGGTTTTGATCGTCACAAACCGGTTTTGAACGGCTCGAATCGGTTTTGACTGGCTCAAACCGATTTTGACCGGCTCAAACCACACCAGGCCGGCTGAAACCGGTTTTGACCTTCTAAAAACGGGTTTAACCAGATGAGACCGGATCAAACCGAATCAGACCGGCCCAGACCGGCTCACACCGGATAAAACCGGACCAGACAGGCCCGGACCAGCTGAAACCGGATCAATCTGGACCACACCGGCCCAGACTGGCTAAAACCGGGCCAGACAGGCTCAAACCGGTGTTGACCTGCTCAAACCAGACCAGACCGGTTGAAACCGATTTTGACTGGCTCAATTCCGTTTTGACCGGCTCAAACCACTCCAGACCAGCTAAAACAGGTTTTCACTGGCTCAAACCGGTTTTGACCTGATTAGACCGGCTCAAACCAGACCAGAGCGGCTCAAACCAGACCAGACCAGCTCAAACCTGTTTTGACCGAGTCAAACCGGTTTTGAACTGCTCAAAACCAAACCAGAGAGGCTGAAACCGGTTTTGACCGGCTAAAACCGGTTTTGACCGGATGAGACCGGATCAAACCGAATCAGACCGGCCCAAACCAGCTAAAATCGGATCAAACCGGACCAGACCGGCCCAGACCGCCTAAAACTGCGCCACAAACCGGTTTTGACTGGTTCAAAACAGACCAGAGCGGCTCAAAACCGTTTTTGACCGGCTCAAACCGATTTTGACCGGCTCAAACCAGAGCAGACCGGCTCAAACCAGACCAGACCAGCTCCAAGCAGTTTTGACCGGCTCAAAGCCGTTTTGACCAGATCTAACCGGATTCGACCGTCCCAGACCAGCTGAAACTGGATCAAACCGGAGCAGAACGGCCCAGACCAGCTGAAAGCGTGCCACAAAGTGGTTTTGACCGGCTGAAAACCAGACCAGACCGGCTCAAACCGGTTTTGACTAGCCTGAGATGATTTAGAACAGCTCAAACCAGACCAGACCGGTTCAAACCGGTTTTGACTGCCTCAATTCGGTTTTGACCGGCTGAAACCACTTTTGACTGGCTCATACCACTCCAGAACGGGTAAAACCGGTTTTTACCGGCTTAAAGCGGTATTGACCTGATTCGAACAGCTCAAACCAGTCCAGAGCGTTTCAATCCGGTTTTGATCGGCACAAACCGGTTTTGAACGGCTCGAACCAGTTTTGACTGGCTCAAACCACACCAGACCGGCTGAAACCGGTTTTGACCGGCTAAAACCGGGTTTGACCAGATGAGACCGGATCAAACCAAATTAGACCGGCCCAGACCAGCTAAAATCGGATCAAACCGTACCCGACCGGCCCAGACTGCCTAAAATGGGACACAAACCGGTTTTGACCAGTTCAAACCAGACCAGACCGGCTCAAACTGGTTTTGACCGGCTGAAAGCGGTTTTGACAGGCTCAAACCACTCCAGATCAGGTAAAACCAGTTTTCACTTGTCTCAAACCGGTTTTGATCTGATTAGACCAGATCAAACCGGACCATACCAGCTCAGACAGGCTCGAATCGGTTTTGACTGGCTTCAACCAGACCAAACCGGCTCAAACCGGTTTTGACCAGCTCAAACCAGACCAGACCGGCTCAAACCAGACCAGAACGGCTCAAACCTGTTTTGACCGGGTCAAACCGGTTTTGAACTGCTCAAACCACACCAGACAGGCTGAAACTGGCTTTGACCGGCTAAAACAGGTTTTGACCGGATGAGGCCAGATCAAACTGAATCAGACGGGCCCAGACCGGCTAAAATCGGATCAAACCGGACCAGACCGGCCCAGAATGCCTAAAACTGGGCACAAACCGATTTTGACCAGTTCAAACCAGACCAGACCGGCTCAAAGCGGCTTTTGACCGGCTCGAACCGGGTTTGACCGGCTCAAACCAGAGCAGACCGGCTCAAACCATATCATACCGTTTCAAACCGGTTTTGACCGGCTCAAAGCGGTTTTGACCAGATCAAACCGGACTCGACCGACCCAGACTAGCTGAAACCAGATCAAACCGGAGCAGACCGGCCCAGACCGGCTGAAACCGGACACAAACCGGTTTTGACTGGCTCAAACCAGACCAGACTGTCTCAAACCGGTTTTGACCGACCTGAGCCGGTTTAGACCGGCTCAAACCAGACCAGACCGGCTCAATCTGGACCAGAGTGGTTCAACACCGGTTTTGACCGGATGACAACGGATCAAACCGGACCAGACTGGCTCACACCGGATCGAACTGGCCCAGACAGGCCCAGACCGGCTGAAACCGGATCAAACCAGACGAGAGCGGCACATACCGGCTAAAACCGGGCCAGATCGTCACAAATCGGCTTTGACCGGCTCAAACCAGACCAGACAGGTTCAAACTGGTTTAGACTGGCTCAATCCGGATTGGACCGGCTCAAACCGGTTTTGACCAGCTCAAACCACTCCAGACTGGCTAAAAACCGGTTTTCAACGGCCCAAACAGGTTTTGACCTGATTAGACCGGGTCAAACCGGACCAGACCGGCTCTGACAGGCTCGAATTGGTTTCGACTGACTTTAACCAGACCAAACCGGCTCAATCCAGTTTTGACCGGCTCGAACCGGTTTTGAACAGCTCAAAACAGACCAGACCGGCTCAAACCAGACCAGAACGGCTCAAACCGGTTTTGACCAGCTCAAACCACACCAGACCGGCTCAAACCAGACCAGACCAGCTCAAACCGGTTTTGACCGGCTCAAACCGGTTTTGACCTGCTCAAACCACACCAGACCGGCTGAAACCGGTTTTGACTGGCTAAAACCGGTTTTGACTGGATGAGACCAGATCAAACCGAATCAGACCGGCCCAGAAAGGCTAAAATCGCATCAAACCGGACCAGACCAGCCCAGACCGCCTAAAAGTGGGACACAAACCGGATTTGACCAGTTCAAAACCAGACCAGACCGACTCAAACCGGTTTTGACAGGCTCAAAGCTGTTTTGACCGGATCAAACCAGACTCTACCGGCCCAGATGAGCTGAAAGCGGGTCAAACAGGACCAGACCGGCACAGACCGGCTGAAAGCAGGGCACAGAGCGCTTTTGACCGGCTGAAACCAGACCAGATCGGCTCAAACCGTTTTTGACTGACCTGAGCCGGTTTTGACCGGCTCAAACCAGACCAGACCGGTTCAAACCGGTTTTAACTGCCTCAATTTGGTTTTGACCGCCTGAAACCGGTTTTGACCAGCTCAGACCACTCCAGACCGGGTAAAACCCATTTATACCGGCTTAAACCGGATTTGACCTGCTTAGAACAGCTCAAACCAGACCAGACCAGTTCAATACGGTTTTGATTGTCACAAACCGGTTTGAAGGGCTCGAACCGGTTTTGACCGGCTCGAACCACAACAGACCAGCTGAAAGCGGTTTTGACGGGCTAAAACCGGGTTTGACCTGATGAGACTGGATCAAACCGAATCAGACCGGCCCAGACCGGCTAAAATCGGATCAAACCATACCCCCACCGGCCCAGACTGCCTAAAACTGGGCCACAAACCGGTTTTGACCGGTTCAAACCAGGCCAGACCGCCTCAAACCGATTTTGATCGACCTGAGCCGGTTTTGAATGGCTCAATCAAGACCAGACCGGTTCAAACCGGTTTTGACTGGCTCAATCCGGTTTTGACCAGCTCAAACCACTCCAGACCGGCTAAAACCGGTTTTCACTGGCTCAACCGGTTTTGATCTGATTAGACCGGATCAAAGCGGACCAGACCGGCTCAGACAGGCTCGAATCAGTTTTGACTGGATTTAACCAGACCAAACCGGCTCAAACCGGTTTTGACCGGCTCAAATCAGACCAGACTGGCTCAAACCAGACCAGACCGGCTCAAACCTGTTTTGACCAGGTCAAACCGGTTTTGAACTGCTCAAACCACACCAGACAGGCTGAAACCGGTTTTGACCGTCTAAAACCGGTTTTGACCGGATGAGGCCGGATCAAACCAAATCAGATGGGCCAAGACCAGCTAAAATCGGATCAAACCGGACCAGACCGGCCCAGAATGCCTAACACTGGGCCACAAACCGGTTTTGACTGGTTCAAACCAGACCAGACCGACTGAAAGCGCTTTTGACTGACTCGAACCGGTTTTGACCGGCTCAAACCAGAGCAGACCGGCTCAAACCAGATCATACCGTTTCAAACCGGTTTTCACCAGCTGAAAGCGGTTTTGACCGGATCATACCGGACTCGACTGACTCAGACCAGCTGAAATGAGATCCCACTGGAGCAGAGCAGCCCAGACCGGCTGAATCCGGGACACAAAACCGGTTTTGACTGGCTCAAACCAGACCAGACCGGCTCAAACCGGTTTTGACTGACCTGAGCCCGTTTAGACCGGCTCAAACCAGACCAGACCGGCTCAATCCGGACCAGAGCGGTTCAAACCGGTTTTGACCGGATGACAACGGATCAAACCGGACCAGACTGGCTCACACCGGATCGAACTGGCCCAGAAAGGCCCTGACCAGCTGAAACCAGATCAAACCAGATGAGAGGGGCACACACCGGCTAAAACCGGGCCAGAACGGCTCAAACCGGTTTTGACTGGCACAAACCAGACCAAACCGGCTCAAACCGGTTTTGACCGGCTCAAACCAGACCAGACCGGCTCAAACCAGACCGGACTAGCTCAAACCTGTTTTGACCGGGTCAAACCGGTTTTGAACTGCTCAAACCACACCAGACAGCCTGAAACCGGTTTTGACCGGCTGAAACCGGTTTTGACCGGATGAGACCGGATCAAACCGAATCAGACCGGCCCAAACCAGCTAAAATAGGATCAAACCGGACCAGACCGGCCCAGACCCGCCTAAAACTGGGCCACAAACTGGTTTTGACTGGTTCAAAACAGACCAGAGCGGCTCAAACCGGTTTTGACCGGATCGAACTGATTTTGACTGGCTCAAACCAGAGCAGACCGGCTCAAACCAGAGCAGACCGGCTCCAACTGGTTTTGACCGGCTCAAAGCGGTTTTGACCGGATCTAACCGGACTCGACCGTCCCAGACTAGCTGAAACCGGATCAAACCGGAGCAGACCGGCCCAGACCGGCTGAAACTGGGCCACAAACCGGTTTTGACCGGCTCAAAACCAGACCAGACCGACTAAAAACCAGACCAGAAAGGCTCAGTGCGGACCAGAGCGGCTGAAACCGGTTTTTTACCGGATGACAACGGATAAAACTGGACCAGACTGGCTCACACCGGATCAAACCGGACCAGACAGGCCCTGACCGGCTGAAACCAGATCAAACCAGATGAGAGGGGCACACACCAGCTAAAACCGGGCCAGAACGGTTCAAACCAGTTTTGACCGGCTCAAAGCAGACCAGACAGGTTCAAACGGTTTTGACTGGCTCAATCCGGTTTTGACCGGCTCAAAACCGGTTTTGACCAGCTCA